>NW_008751870.1:815912-838769 GCF_000715545.1 Opisthorchis viverrini
TACACTTTGTGGGTGCAAAGTGCATACCAAAGGATGGGATGACTTTAGTCAGCTCATCCAAAAATACTTGCGCCTTCTCCTCTTCGAACATGAGAACGATGTCGTATGCATATTCCAGATCGACAAGGCTTTCTTCACAGGCTATTTGAACACTAGGGTTCTGGAGACCCTCCGGCGTTCGCCTCATTATTTCATCGATCACGAAGTTAAAAAGGAATGGATAGGATGGACATTCCTGACGGACACCACTTTGTGTACAGAAGCTTTTGAAGAGCTCCCCGCACACCCTCACACGTCCGGAAGTCTGAGAATACAAAGAACGTATTATGTTTACAAATTTCCGGGGCATTCCTTGGTGGGTGAGCGTCTCAAGAAGAACAGACTGATCAACAGAGTGGAATGCGCCTCGGAAATCCAAGAATACTAGAATTGTTGGTCACTTATACGTATGGCGTTATTCTAGCATTTGACGAAGTGTGAAGATTTGGTCAACGCAACACCTACCAGGCCAGAATTCCGCTTGCTGCTCTCGAGTCAGTATCTTACGAGCGACCGTAAGGCAACGAAGCAAAATTGACGCCAACAGTCTCGTTACAACCGGGGTCAAGCTGATCCCCCTGTGATTACCACACTCACTACGCGCCCCTTTTTTGAAAANCTTTGTGGGTGCAAAGTGCATACCAAAGGATGGGATGACTTTAGTCAGCTCATCCAAAAATACTTGCGCCTTCTCCTCTTCGAACATGAGAACGATGTCGTATGCATATTCCAGATCGACAAGGCTTTCTTCACAGGCTATTTGAACACTAGGGTTCTGGAGACCCTCCGGCGTTCGCCTCATTATTTCATCAATCACAAAGTTAAAAAGGAATGGATAGGATGGACATTCCTGACGGACACCACTTTGTGTACAGAAGCTTTTGAAGAGCTCCCCGCACACCCTCACACGTCCGGAAGTCTGAGAATACAAAGAACGTATTATGTTTACAAATTTCCGGGGCATTCCTTGGTGGGTGAGCTCTTCCATTTCTTTGGCTTTCAGTGTCCACCATACTTCACGGTCGGGCGTATAAAGCCATGAAGGAGGTGGTGGGGTAGAACATGCTGGAACTACCCCGTCACCATTCAAAATTCTGATGCGGAGCTTCCTTCAGTACATTGGTGGATCGTGAGTTCGGTAGTCACTCAAGTAGTCAGGATTTGACACTTCCACTTCATGTACGCCTCAATAGCAAGAGTGCGAATCTAAGTATCAAAGAACGATCGACTTCTGATACTTCTTCAAGAGGCCAATTCGTCGTCTTATGTAGCGCGGTCACCCGGTCCGTTGGGCGTTGAATTTAATGTTTTATGATCACATTGTCCGGATTAATCGTTATATACAATTCTTCATTGTGCACTAGGATTCGTTCCTTCGCGACGGAGGTTAAACACAACTTACTCCACTTACCAGTAGTTGAAACTATTTGCCGTGGGGAAAGTCATCGGTCCCACATGCTAGTTCCTCTTAATTTTTTTTATTATTAGCAATTGTGGAAACTAGCCTAAAGGCTGTCCAAAGAAGTTTGGGAATACGTGTATTTGGATGTGACTAAGGATATAAGCAAGCTAAATAGGACTTATCTGACACAAATCAATTGTCCGGTGTGAGTTGATCGGTCTGTGGAAACCAAAGGAACCAAAGGAGTTTGGGACAGATCGTAAAATGGGTCAGGGAAAGATGTACAGGCCATAAAATATGTAAACTTCAGTGAATAATTTTGCTCAAACTTGTGCAATCGTTCAGAAGCCCCCAGGAACGATGAAGTAACGAAACACAATATACCCACAAATACTTCGATTGTGTACAATATAAGCGCATGTAACCGCAAATGACGTAACGTTTTAGTTTGGTTAAGTCTGGTCACATGACCCAGATAGTCACACTATTCTCATGTGAATCTCTGATGAATAGTTTAACCGTTTATAATTGATTTTTAGCTTGATTGGTCCCTGTACATTTTGTCGCTTGATTTTGGCTTCCCGGCACACCATAAGCCAGACGAAAAATCCAAGGTGTTACCTTCGCTCAAACCGAATCGTTCCCGGAATTAGCTCAACGAGCAAATGACCATAGATCAGATTCGACTGGAGTTCAAACACTGCTAATTTAGCGACAATAAAGCAGAGAACAATTTTAGGGATATGTGCAATGGGGCGGACAGAGCTGGACTACTCAGTCTGACAACTATTATTGTAGGCTCCCAAAAGAAGATTGTCGATGTAGATCCGACCGAAAATTCAAAGGTCGAAAACTTATCCTGGATGAGTTGGCTTGAGTGAAGTTTCACCGCCAAACGTTCAAGGGTGGCATTTTTGGATTTGAAATGATGTTTCCCATAAAATCATTGCACATAACCCAGTCAGCTTGAGCTCAGGTTGGAAAGTTGTACTACAATCCGATCAAGATATTTCAAAAAGTAGCTCCACCATAAATTGTCACCCCTTGTATTATGTTGTTATGATGCTCTCTAAAAAGGAGACAACCTTCCAGGAAAGGCGAATACCCAAGTATAGATGTGTGTTGCCTTGTACTTACACGTACACCTGAATGCATTCTTTTTTTTGTTATAGCCGGCAGCCTTCGTTGGATTGTTTCTCAGTCCAGCTTTTTGGTTCACTCTCATCCTGACTGTAGTCCTGGCCAATATGCCTGGTCTAATATGGCGCATCCTGTCGGACGCGTGGTGGACTGTTCAGATTGAGCTGAGTAAAATATCGAGCAAGCGGATGCGTCATAAGTTACTGAGAAGCTTCAGGGTTTGGCTCAGTGCGATTATCTGGGGCGATCGTGATTTGACGACCTCGGACATCAAGGAGGACGAGTGAGGCAAGCGCTCCACATGGATCAGATAGCGCCACTGCAGTTTATTCTTTCCTAACATGACGGAACTATTCAATATTCCTGCAGTCATGTAAAACATGCATACGACTACTGTGATACATGTGTGTATGTGTCTATTTATCGGCGAACTGTACGTCAAGAGCAAGATTTGTATTCCTCAGTTATTTTTATTCGCTGATTAAACGGTAGGTTCTTTCTTGTGCGGCTGATTTCCGGACAGTGAAACACTTATTCGGGTCAATCAGCTTTGTGACAAATGCCGCTTCCCGTAAACACATCACAGACTTCGGATTTCAAGAGCGATATTCTTCCATATGCCACAAACTTCTCTCATAATCGGCATAAAAATCTGGTGTATGAGCTGTTCACCACCGAGCTGAAGTACTCCTCACTGGCGTGACGTTCTATCCAGGAGTATGCTGACCCCGACCGATTGTCGCTAATACGAGGAGACCAAGTCAATCGTTTGGTCGAGTATGTAAATATATCAGCATGTTTAGAACCATGTTGTTGGCTCATGGTGAAAAATGTTGCATACCTGTCAGTTTCACATTCCGATCATCAAATGTGGCTTGGTTGAGCTTCGAATCTCAAGTGTCTTCGTGCTTTCGTCCGAAGACTCGAGCAGCCGTCAACTGCACCGTTAAAACGAGGTGTGTGAAAACATTACTTATCTGTATTAGTCGCCTCCGTGAGACATCACATGTGTACGGAAGTAGTAGAAGGGCAATATGACGGCAAACCGTAAGTTCACAGAAAGCTGGATGCGTTCAGGCCCTAATCAAAGCCTTACTATCATCCTTGAAGGAACACTACTCGGCGAGTACTCCAAGAAAGGCGAAACTGGTCGAGGACTGTCGAGTAGGCTTCAGCAACTTTAAGGATAGTCGTTCAAGGAAACATACTGTGATATCTCGAAGCTGAAACATAAGGCAGCCTGATGTAGCCCATTCAGTTGAACAAGAACAGCATAAACGAGTGATTCAGCTTGGTTCCAGTGGAGTCACTCGTCAAAGCCAAATAGGTATGCAGATGAGTGTATAATCCGAATTTTGTGCAGTTTAGGTTCATGTAGAACATAAAGGTTGACGGGAACTCTGTAACTGTGGTCTTGGAGAATGTCCTAAACGAGGTTCAGCTGAGTCTATCCATACAAGCAAAACGGTGTGCAAATCATGGTATTCGCTAGTCTTACTATGTAGTTAGTGTACAGCACGTGCACCCCCACTTTGCCTACCGTATTGACCAAATCCGAATTTATCGACGAGGGAGAAGAGACAAAACTAGCATCCAATTGAGGAAATGGTGAGGACGGAATGCGGTTCACACGATTTTGCTTCTCAAAATCAGTCTACCGCATTGGTGGACCACCCAATCAGTTCCGGAGAGAAGTGGTGCGGCACATTCAGCTGAAAACTATCAGAAACGAAAGATTCATTTGGAGTTTTCGTGAAAATAATCCTGCTTCGTGAATGAATGTTTATTTGCACATGTCTTCAACTCTCTGTTTAAGCAATTAATAAGACTGGCGGAACTTCGGGATGGCTTGATGAGCCCTAGAGTGGATGAAACCGGCGGAACTCCCAGAATATTCATCAACAGCGGCAACGTTCTCATCCCCCGAAACTCCTTTCTGAGCAGTTATGATTTACTCAAGATTCATTTCAAAAGTTGGTCTGTGTCCCCATAAAGGTCCCAAAGTTCAATGGAAATTTTAAGGACCGGTCAGAAGTCGTCACACTAGAGCATACACTTCAACCTTACTACAGATAAGTTTAAGCCAAATGGTCCAGTAACGCAAGTTTCGTTATTTCCAGCTAATTATATCAATGAATTGGGGCGTCAGTAATTTGTTCACTGCGAGTTGCTCGTTCAGTAGGCACTAGTAAGTGTAGACTGTCATGGAGGAGTGTGGCTTGAGAGTAACTGATGATTTCGAACTTACTCGAAAGTTGATTATCGGGTCACAGAAAGCAGATAATACCAAAAAGCCGCATCTGAAGCTTCACGTCAGACAAACGCGTGTTCAGAACGACAAGACCAAACTGGGGACACAAAAGATTTGCACATAATTTTCGTCTCGTGTGTGCAAACATCGAACAATCACAATCGAACATCAGTTCACGTCACAAAATCTCAGCACAGGAACGATCAGAGTCAAGGTGTGCATCCCAACAGAAATGAATGGTGATTATGATGACTCTTCCTCGACATATCAGCTCGCCAAACACCACAGGTTAGCCTGGCTACATTACACACTTCGTACGCCAGAAGACGGTTTGTCTCGTAGAGCCCCTTCACCCAATATCGTATCGGATGTAGATGACCCAGGGGCCGACTTGCCAACCAGGCGTGAAAGCTCTCGCCAGTCAACTCAGTCACATTTGTAAATGTAGTGTTCCCAGATGAGAATTACGGGGATGAGACAGACCCTGATCGGTGACTGTGACGGATATGCCTGTGTAGCCTAGCCAATGGCTTTCTATAGAGGGAAATGTCGGTAGCTCAGGTAGCGTAGATGGTGGTCGTTGGCTTGTTCGCTGAGTTGGGCAATTCGATTGCAAACGTTTCATCACCAATCGAGTTGACATCATCAGTGCGTTATTGTGGAGCGTAATAGAGCGTAGCGGTGGGTTGGTGGTTGTGCAGCGCACTACTACGCTCCCCAATAACGCACTGACGATATCACCTCGATTGATGAAACGTTTGCAATGAAATTGCCCAGCTCAGCGAACAAGCCAACGACCACAGCCAATGGCGAACTCCACTCTCACTTATGACCACAGTAAAAAATGGATCCATTCGACGTCAATGAACGGAATGGACCACTGCCTCCGAAGCATGGTCCTTATTCCCTTATTCTCTTTATTTTCAGTGAACGAAGCTGTAACAGCTGGAATCGCTGCACTTTGTGGCACGGTTTGTGAGCTGAAAAACTGGTGGACTGTGATAACCGACCTGCATAAAGGAGTCGGTGCAGCAAGAAAAACACTGCACCTGTATTTCCGCTAGCTGAAGCTGGAGCACACCTGACCGAGTAATTGTTAGCCTGTTCACCTCCAATAATCAAGCTCGGCAAACATGCCAGCAACTACCGAACCAAGCTTAACGGCCACTTTTGCACGACGCCGCCAAGACTGGGGCACTAACAACTCTGCCACATTCGTTGTTCCTTCAGTAAACTGCTGCGAGCTATCGCTTCCTACGTACGTTTGTCTCTTGCCAGCATTCCTATTGGTGACAACTCACACTATGGCATATTTGGGTAGGTAGTTCGTAGTTGAAAAACCAACCACTGTATTAAAATCAGTTTTATTTTCAGGACACGTACAAATTGGAGACATCTTTGGCTCGGGAAACCGTACATCAAACAAGCCACATTTTCGCAAAACACACTTCACGTCATGGACAGGGTTAGGGATGAACATGAGAAAACCGATAAACTCCAAGCGTCGTCATCGGAGTGGTATATCTCGCAAGGTGATTAAAAAATGATCAAAACAATAATGACCAGAGCGTCAGAACGTGCATGGGCAAGCAGAAGGTTCCTGTCAAGCCATATCACAGCTATTAGGAAAGGAAGGCAACGAGGTGTGAAAGAAAGAAGAAAGGAGAGCGAACACAGAATTGTGCAGACTGGGACAGTCCGCCAATCAATCGATCTTCCAAACTGGAGTTTCATCATTCGGACCCGAACTGGCTTCGATACCCATGCTAGAGATCGGAACGCAGAGAAGGAGGTGGCAAGGATCAGGCACTGTGAGGTTATACTGAGAACACTTTATACAAAATGTGGAAGCGATATGGCCAGATGCTCGGTGGCTTGGTCACTACGATTAGCATCTCCGAATGATGTGCACCATCAGAGATTGTATAAACAGAATCACCGCACAATACATGCCTATAAGGAGGCCGCGGCTTACTGGTTTAACCCGGTCCGACCACAACCACCAGTAACAATTGTTGGAACAACCATGTTGAGCAAACATATCACAGTATCGATGTAATAATTAACTGAACGTAACGGGGAAGTAAAGAGACCCAATGCTGACTTTCCGTGTATGGTTACCTGGATTGAGAAGTTATGGCGCACAGACCCAAAGGTCCGTGTTTCGAACCCAACCCTAGCCTTTCGATTCCTCTTGTCTGGGCTTGGAATAACTGGTAAATCTCAGCCGAATCGAAAAGACGCCACAGGGGGATGATTACATATACCATCAAATGCTCACTTGGGCAGAATGAATAAAAATTAACTTTGAAAAGTCGTGTAATCAAGCTCGCTGTTGCATCTTACCACAAGTGTTCGTGTCGTTGCTCGTGTCTGTTGACCAAATACGAAATAATTTTCCACAGAGGAATAATTGGACGAACCAACATACGTAACACGACCCAGTAACTACAATTCACCTAACCAGACGTATTCTTCCACGGTAGTACTCGCGACCTAGGATTAGCAAAAATCCGGATACGCCACATTCCCTCCGCTTGCACACACCGTCCTGTGGATGTACAAAAAGACCCCCGATACAAATTGATGCAAATGGTATCGCGTTTCGTATGCCGATGGATCGACGTCCTAAACAGCTCTTATCACTTGGTCAAGGGCTGGAAATAGCCCAGAAAAGAACGGGTCATGGCTCGGTCGCCAAGCAGGAAAGTCATAAGAAACAGACTCAGTCGACTTGATAGCTACCATCTCACTGGATGATACCCCCGAGAGACCAGACCGATCAACTGCTAACAACACAGGTACACAGGGCTCAGGCACACATTCAGTGAGACGTATGCAGTAGGAGTGTTGCCTTTTTTGTAGGTTTTCCCACTGATTGTAAAGTTTCCATCAGCGGCAACGGATTCTTGCCTCAATTATACTAGCGAATGACACTGGTGTATACCTGGTTATCTGGTCCAGTTTTTAAAATTGACGGTAAACGACACTGCGATAGCCAGTGACACTAGCCAACAGATGTAGGGTTTGCAGCTGGTGATGATTCTTATGTAGTGTATTACATACGGTGAGGGGCGAATACAAACTGGTAAGGAAACGGAGAAGATAGAAAATTCGCATCTTTGTGGAGAGATTCCAGCCACACGAAACCACAGTGCACTTTTACTCTGTAAAGAGCAAAGAAATTGGGGAGTTCTGTGTTTCAGAATTCATCTTGCACGAGGTTGAAAAGTCAACGATCACTCATAACTCTATGTGGGAACCACCAGCCGTGGCCATCCGAGTGTGAGTTTGAACACCATCATTCAATTCAAGGGTGACCTATACATACGAATGACTTCTAAAGGATATAACTGTACCCATGCTTCAATCACGTTGT
The DNA here is from genome assembly GCF_000715545.1 of Opisthorchis viverrini. NCBI lineage: Eukaryota > Metazoa > Platyhelminthes > Trematoda > Opisthorchiida > Opisthorchiidae > Opisthorchis > Opisthorchis viverrini. The sequence continues at coordinate 824,124 of NW_008751870.1, forward strand.
TCGTAGCACATGATCTGAGATTGAATGACTTCTTGAATACAAGCTTGCTTCGTTAAATATCTTCCTTCCTGAGTAGATTACGCCCAGAAATACTGTGCGGCTTTCAGCCTAATTAGAAGTCATCAGTAGTGTACATCTGACGAAACTCCAGGGGAATAGGAACCTACAAACTCCTAACCAATGGGGGGAACACCGTTCGGCCATGAGCGGTTGATCAGCACTGATTAGCACTGATTTTGACAGGATATAACGAGTTAATCGCAACACTCATCAGCCGTTCGCGGTTAAACGGTTTCGTGTTCAACATACTGGTTAGGAAATCTCGAGGTCAAAACTTCATGGGGCTTCGTGAGATGCTCACCACTGGTGACTCCTAATAAGAATGAGCATTCAGCTCTAGCACCCTTCCGGTGCCTAGCTGCCATTTCGCTCGAAGGAAACACGAGGGCTGGGATACTGCCAGGTTGCGCAAGCCTAGAGAGGGGAAGTCGAGAGGCGGAGGTCGGATTCGAACCACGGACCTTCCGGTCAGTAAATCCGCGCTCTAACCACTTGAGCCACCTCACCCCAACAGTCACACAGTGTTTTTCGGCCTTCCAGCACAGATTGGATTCACATATAGGACAAAATTTCAGTTGATAAAAATCCCTCAGCTGAAATACGAATGAACACCACAACAAATTTACTCGGTGACGAGTTTGGGCAATTAAGTGGCACTAAAAAACTATACTTACCGCTCCACAATTGTCGCCGGTATCGGACCCTGTGCGTAGTGCAGCGGAGAAAGCTGAAAGCGAAAAACGAAGGGGAAAGAAAAGCAAGTTGTGAAGTAGTACCGGTAGAAGTGAACAAAAGGCCTCGGTCGGCAAGTGATGGTTCATGTGCAACAAAAGTGGAGGCAAAAAAGTACTTATAACTCAGCTCTGCCTGAGCTTAGGGCTAGGATCCACCATCATTCAATTTAGAGCTACTACGAGAAAAACTTGGGAATGATAACAGACGTTCTTAGGAGTCCAAGCGCCAGACTCCAACCTGTTGACTTATAATGCATTGTGCTCCGACAACAGCACCCGTTATCTAATTTTGTCCACTTATTTAAGAGACAAGCTTGTGACAGCAACAAAACACCTTAATCTTGATTAGATGAAAAGGGGTAAGGATGAAAATCGAAACCCAACAAAATATAGACAGCGTGCGGATAGAAAACAGCAGGGTTGGCTGAGGGCCAATACTATCGGCAACGTGCGAAGGTATCAAAAGGCTAAAAAGTAAAGGCGGAAAAGCCAGGTGGAACATGGGCTGGTGTTTACCGCCCGACTGAAGCTAGACTATTATTGAGACAAAATAGGTCGATGGAGAAAAAACAACCGAGAAACGAAAGGACCAAAACTTCTCCCACATACCTCATCGTTTCTGGATTGCACTGATGCCTTGCCATCACCTGCATCGTCGTCGGATTCACCGAGTTGTCGCGAGCGGATTTTGGTTAGTTCAGCTGAAAAAGGAGACGGAAACAGAGGTTGAGTAACCCCATTTTTCAACTTACAACCTCACCAACAAAATGTCAGCTCCGTGATCTGAACTGTAGATTCACCCGAATATACTGGGGCACACTGAACAACTAGGGGTGTCCGGTTGGAAGAAATTACCAAAAAAAACTAGTGACTCACTTCCATCTTGGTCCAGTCGATCCAACAGTACATCTTCATCTTCTTCATCGACTTCCTCGTCAATAGCTATATCCAAAAGCGAGTAGGCATACTGACGGTTGGACCCAGTGGGACGCCAAAGGACCACAATGAAAGTCAGGATCACAACGAAGAGAAACTGCCAAAAGGCATCGTCGATCCATAGGAGGTGCCAGCTCTAAAGTTAGAATACGGTCAGATTGAAAGGACAAAAGAAGTGAGCTGGTGGGGGTCCCATTTTAACGGGAATGTGGAAATTAGGAGAAACAAAGAGAGAGACTAAGCCATTTTTGTCCACACAATATTGTTGCACATGTAGAGGCTCGTCCCAGAGAAAATTTCCGGCAAAAATGCCTCCAGGATGGTTGAGTCATCTTTCCTGCGGTTTTTACTGCTATACACTGTGGTCACAGCCATTGTTGCATGCTTTACCGGCGGATTTAACAGGGCCACCGCCTGGCTACTCGTGAGTAGTTGGGTGTTCAATGGGAAAGATAAGATTCCACCGTCCACTAAGAGATGGTGGGCAATCTCACCAGTAAATTGATTTCGGCGTCATGACGGATGAGGAAAAGATTGCACGTCCTTTTTAACTATAATTAGGTTGAAACGGGTTGATATTCAAAATCTATGTCTGACTGGGAGTCTCTAGACGGTTGATTTGATTTCAGCGGAACTCGCGTGTGCCAAAGCTCGCCAAATTCGGTGCACCGAACTGAACAGAGCTTTCTAGGTGCGTCTAGGAAAAGCTGAATGCAGCTCTTAAACTAGCTAGGACCTCGCATGAACTATACTCGGATCCGCATAAAAGAGAACTGCCTCCTCCTATCGTAGAAATGTTAAAACCTGTTTTCTGGACATTGAACCACTTTTAATTCTCTTAACGTTGTGAACAGAACGTGCGAGAATATGCGCAGTAGTTTAAAGAATGAATGATAATACTAATGTGATAGTCTCACCTCAATGCAGGGATGATATTTGAATATGCCGAGAGACCACACCATGAAAGCGACGGAGACTAGAAAAACGATAGAAAAAAGTATGCATGCAGACGATCGAGAGTATCAGCAACAGCAAAGCCAATGGTTCACTTCCGCACCATGCTAATCCGTTTAATTGTTTGTTTGTTTGTGTTTGTTTGTTTAATTTGTGTAAAAGAAAAATAGAAAAGGTAGGGAATATGGTGCTGGCCTACAACAAACAGACTGAAGCCTCCACATTCGGGTAAAAGCTGAAAACAAGAAAAACACTGGCATTTTCCTGCAACTACATCACGCAGTGTCCACGGTCAGGAGAATTTCAGGATCACAACATCCTGAAAGGCAGATCAAATATATGCATAATCTTATCTACCAACTTATGGGTTAACAACTTCTGGTTCAAGCAACCTTGAATATGACAGGAAAAACTACGTTGATAGATTGACAATAGCGAGTGAAGATGTCCGTGGAAGTCCTGAGAAGAATGGAGGGGGCTTGTTTATTGTGATTGGTCTACTGGTCTGATAAACCAGGAGCAGCGTGCGGACGCTATGTGAAAATGGAAGTTGGGGGTACACAGATCAACGGGTTATGGAGTCAAGTGAGTTACGTCAATGTTAGACAAGTCTTTGGGACCCGATTTTTCGTAGGCAAGCTCAAGTTCAAAGGTCACACAAGCTTCTTTTGGGAAAAAAAGTTGTGGCTCATGCAGGCAGATTCCAAGTGTCTTCATGATCACCTGGATCGTTCCAGAGGTGACCAATATATGACACCGAAGACGTGCTCTTTGTCGACGATATGACTGGCTTCGGCCAAATGTTACGTGGCTGCACTTCAGCCCGGCTTTTTAGGATCACCATTCAGGGACAGGGGTTGTTCTCGTATTCCGTTCGAAAAACGCTTCGCCGTACGACCAAAGTATGGTGCTCGACGTGAGCATACAAATGAGCACACAGAAGCTGGTACTAGGAGCTTAGCAATTTGAGTCACTCAGTGAGTACACCATACGGCCAAGTTCGCAGAGCTGAATGCATCCAATCCAGCCAATCAAATCATACGAAATTTGGGTCTTAGATGGAGCGGGTAGTACGCGCGTATAAGAGCAGTTGAGATGATCGAAGTGATTACCTGAAAACGAGGGTATGGTAGGGACTTAATAGAGAAGCGAAACTTAGGTAGGAACGCGCCGCTACGCCGTTGTGGTTTGGTAAGGCTATCCCGAAGAGCACTGAAAGGTCCGTAACCAACTTGTCCTGCCTGCAGAACCACTGAGACATCGGCTTATCAAACTCTGATGACAGGTGAAGACAAGTGGGAGGGTGAAAAAAAGAATCCAATGATGAACTGGGGGGTTTGCAATCCACTGGAGATTTGACACGAGGATATTGGGCGACGGATGAGTTGTCAAGAGAGAATGTGATTGGCGGACCGAATTGATTAAGGCAAATAGGTGGTCTGTAACCGAACTACAGGTTTGCAGGCACGGGAGGCCGGCAAAATATTTAATTGAAAACTGAGGTGACAAGCCCATTGTATCCACTTCATTGGGTTTATACCATACGGATTAACGTCATGACGGGATTTGTCAAGGTAATAACTTGGATTAAGTCTACCACAGGGATTTCAACACAGAGATGGCTGATCCCGTGAGGAATTCCTCAGTAGAAGAATACGGAAACTCGGGGACTGCGCCCACCTGATGAGCCCCAAGAAGGGCGAAACCGGTCGTGGGCTGTCAAAGAGTTTTCAGCAACCTTGTGAGTAGTTTCCTTTATGAGAATACGAATACCTTGTGACTTGAACCGAGGACTTAAAAATATTTCACGGACAAACTGGCACGACAGTTGTCTCCCATAAAGCGGATTTTCAGCACGGAGATAGCCTTTCCCAGGGAGGACTTTGACACCGAATCCCGATCAGCGGCTGGTGGCCCAACTGTCTGGTGTCCAATCACTAGTCAAGAAGACATGGGATCAGACTACCCCGGAGATGGGCACCACTGAGGATTTCCAATAAGGATGAAACAGCTCTATGGTGCTTCTTGGTTTTCAGGGGAAGATGGACTTGATTTGCAGGGTGAAATTCGGACGCAGTAGCCGATTAACAGGAACAGCCGTGATAGCAAACAAAGCTACAATCGTAGTTACACCAGTAATGACTCAACCGCTACTGTGCCTCGTGTGCACACGATCCTTGATTCGGTGACCTATCGCCGTCACAAACAGACCCCCATCAAACCTCTAGGTCTCATTGCACACGCTGTAACGTGTAGGCATCTCAATCAATAAGAAAAGCGATTGCTTTTCACACTTATATAAAGCGATGGGTATTGCGTTTCGTAAAACACTCGTTTGGCTCGTTCCTTGAAAATGGCTGGCTAGGGTTTGTAGGTGACTCATGCTGGAAACTGATCTACTGACTCAAGGTGAGTCTATTCACACGCACCAGGATTGTTGAAAAAGTCAAAGAACAAAAAAATGAAATCGGCGAGATGAAGATCAGCTGCGAATGCCATATTCTGTGCGTCAGTTCTTACACGGGTGTTCGTGAAGACATCTTTCTTTTGAATTGAAAACAATGCGTATGATCATGTCCCCGTTCGTCAGTAGCTGCAAACATCGTTGATCCCATTACTGGAGATCATACACTCGTAACAACTCTTGTTCAAAAGTCAATCAACACGACGGAAGGAACTGCTTGTTCTGGCCAACGCAAAGTTCAGAATCCCACCAAGAGTTCGAATCGTGAACCCGCCAAAATGTATAGACAAACGAGGTGTTCCCAACAGAGACGGAACTGTAGCGACACGCCAAACACCCTGATGCCCTCCCCTCCCCGGAGACTGCAGTGGTGCTGCGAACATCGTTGATCCCATTACTGGAGATCATACACTCGTAACAACTCTTGTTCAAAAGTCAATCAACACGACGGAAGGAACTGCTTGTTCTGGCCAACGCAAAGTTCAGAATCCCACCAAGAGTTCGAATCGTGAACCCGCCAAAATGTATAGACAAACGAGGTGTTCCCAACAGAGACGGAACTGTAGCGACACGCCAAACACCCTGATGCCCTCCCCTCCCCGGAGACTGCAGTGTGTTTGGTGCTGCGCGCACCAGTCCGATCGTCGATATGAAAGCCGAGCTTACCGAACAGTTCGTGTCCAAACTGTTGCGCTTTGGTCTACTTATCCTGTATTTGGCTGGTCCTTCTGATACTGTTAGGCAGGAATCCACACGGATCCCACTGTACCGCACGTCTTTAGGTGCTGCTACGGCCGATAAGCCTGGCCCGCTCGAGGTTGACCCAGAATTCGGGACGCTTGCCGGTCCGGCATCAAGACGAGATCTGATTGGTCAACAATCTGGACCCAACAGCCAATCATGACCCAGTATTGGCCAAATGCCGGTTGCCAATGGCGCATCCAGAACGCGTCAGAAATTCCAGAAAGTTATAACCGCTTACGCTATATGTACGAAGCGCTGTACAACTGTTCTTGACTTCGTTTTGGGCGTTAATAGACCTTGTGCACCTTTGGTGGTTGTTTTGACGTGAACGCTAGCTTGGGAGGTTCAGACCGAGAACTAAGCTGAGGAAAATACCGTTACTATAGATACGAAATTTCATTTTCCCCGGAAGTTGTTTTTATGTCGTAAGAGTATGAGATGCCTTATTGGCAGAGTAGAAATTCCAGTGGCTGCAACCAGGTATTGTGCAGCGAATGACATAAAATTGGGATAACCTATGGAAATACTCAAGGTAACTGAGGCCAACAAGACGGTTCAAAAATGAAGCACCTCTAACCTAATGGGGTGAACACACAATAAGTCGGTGTATTATGGGATGAAATCCAGAAGGTACAGAACATCACCGCCTTTTCTGATACTGTCCACGGATGAGTATACTACTGTGTTCTACAAACCTGGGGATGTTACACCGTACGCTTGCAGTTATATAACACAAGAACAACACAGGAGCAAACTCACTAATTGATACCGCCAACAGTACGTAACTGAAATCTCGATAAAGTCGATGCTTCACCAGATTACGACGCATCCGTGTCTCGCGTAGAGTTCGCGCCAGATAGATAAAGATCCACCACATAATGCCCGCGTCCAAACATAACAGAGGGAGGAGCGTCGCCAGCCGAAAGTAGCTGGTTGTGAAGCGAGGTTGTGAGAGCCGAGTCATCCCCTCCATCGTCACAAGTACAAAGTAGAGAAGACCGATCGCCAAACAACGTCGAAACCATATAGTACCCAAACGTGGTTTGGTCACGCCATAGCTGGAATACAGTAACAGTGGGAGAGAGCATGCGGTCAAGGCGAACGACAGCGAAAGTTGCCTGAGTTCAGTTTTCTGCGTGCTATGACTACTCAGACCTTGTGGGATTCATTTAGCCAAACATAGGTCTATCCAAACGTTCTTTGTCCAGTGGCTCACGTACAAGTTCACGGCCTTAATGGTTAAATCGTCTCAGTGTTTACCGTAAAAACGTCGGTAGGCAGGACAGCGTAACGTACGTTGATTAGAAGTTAAATAACAGTAAAAACATCCAACGTGCACAAACACTAGTATTTGTTTGTCTTGCCATGGAAAAAAGTGCCTTACAAGTGCTGATTTGCCGAAAGCAAATCAGCAAAGCTAGAATGAGATTAGATCGCACACTTAGATTCTATCATTTATGAGGTGCTAGGTTATGGACCAAAGACAGCTTGGCCATTCATGTGAGCGAACGTGACGCGCCTGAGTACTCCTCCCTTTGGCACTGTATATGTTCGAAACCGTCTGACCAGCAGACAACAATCAGTCAAGCTTTGTGACAGTGTCCTATATTATTTTTATCCCAGTAAGTGACTTCCCGCCGAAAGGGCACCGTTCCTTTACTCTATCGTGCATTCATTATACGTCGTGAGGCAAGGCTCACGGTGTACGGAAACAACAAGACTTTATCGGGCTCCTTACGTTGTACCAACTTCTGGTCTGATTTACCCAAACGAACGGAGTACAAATATCCGCATGTTGCACGAAACAGAACTGCATATGTCTGTTCGTCCAGAATGATTTTACTGGCATTTCGCACCGTCGTGATGAATGAATCGATTTGGCTTGGAACGGAATAAGTGCATGGTACAAACTGTACTGAAGTGATTACCACGAGTAAGCTGCAAAATCGGTTGCTCTAGGGAGAATGGTCATTCTGTGGGGATCGACAATCTTATTTGTGTTCCAATCGTTTGCTCCATCCAAGAGAATAATAAATTATCGTAACTATTCTACCGAACATTGGTTTTAATTAGACAGTTAGCAGAAGATATCCGTTCTGAAGATGACAGCATGTCATACAGACTTTGGACAACTTCCTCATGTTAAACAGTCTTGAGCAACCTTACTTCACGAATGGCTAGTAGTCTCTTAGATGTTAAGGTACTCTGTACAGTTAAGCCAAAGCTGTAGCAATCTTGTGGATTTTCACTTCTTTGGGGGGAAGCACATCGAAGTGGAAGACTAAGGAACCAAACCCGATCAGAATGAATTTGAAACTCCCCCAATCCATCAACTCAAGATTTTGACAATCGCGCTAACCGACAAGGACCGCTAATTGATCTAGTGTGATAATCTGAAGAGGTCTTACTGATTGGCTCTCCGTCTGCCTCAAAACCTGGCCAACTTGGTGACCTGCTCACTTAGCCTGATGAAGCTTTTGTGTCAAAAGCGAAATGTTGCCCAGACAACTACTAATTGTTTACCAAACCCTTCTGAAACGAGATGGGTACTGATTTCTCTGCTCTATTATAAATAAACCGGAACTATCATCATCAAGTCACAGCTCACGTCTAAATTCAGCGTCACATTTACGGCCCATACTCATGTGGTAGTTGTCGGATAGTTCACTGAGCCAGACACGTTAGTTGAAAACGTTTCACCACCGATCGCCAAAGTGATACCATCAATACGTAGCTATATAGCGGGGTGTCACCGGTTGTACACCACTACACAACAACGCACTGGTGGTTTCACCTCGACTGGCGTTGAAGTTTTTGCAACTAGAATTCTTAGAGAATTCAGGAAGCCAGCGACTAGCTATGTGATCTGAGCTGCCAACAGCATACCCACATCGTCGTCATAAAGGCTTGGTGAGGGATAATTAAACGGAGTCACTGCAATGTGTCGAAGACTCGAGACCCATACCATACCCAACATTTTACACAGCCAGGTGGATGTTATAAATTTCTCACGAAATCGTCATTGGAAAAATCTTTGCTATTTTGAAGTAGACATTCAGTGTGAAACCTTGACGTGGTGTGCTCACTGAAAAATTCATTCATAACCTCCAAGCACAAAATGACTTTGAGCCGGCTGCTGACAGCCAATTGGATAACCACAGTCCCAAAGCTGGTCCTGAACGACCTGAGTTGTTATCGATACACACTGACCGAAGTTGCGGGATTCCGTCCACTATATAAATGGCATTGCCAGTGGGTTGACGAGATCATGTGGTAGTCCTGGTCTTTACAGAGGGGGGGGGGTACTACTCAGAAATGTGCACAAATTAGGTCGGCTTCGGACCTGAAAACTCCCACCGAACATGATATTAGTACGGAGAGTTCCATAGTAACGGCTCCAGTCATCAGTATGCCAAACATCACAAACCTGCAAATCACAATGTTAGAGAAGAGATAACAAGTATGGCTATTTAAATCATGTTCTGCACATTGTTTAGAACCACGCATCTACTCATTATCGGTTCGGATATTCGATGAGGCCACAACACGTCGAAACATGAAACGATAATTCACATACGAATGTACGCAGGGACATGTGAATTAGCACAAAACCGTTAGATACAGCGGCGGGATTGGAAACAGTGGGCTTCGGACAGATACACTCACCCGAGGCACGCGATAAGAACCAGCAGTCGCGCTAAGGTACGTTTGAAACAGGCAATCAGTTCGGCAAAGTAAACGGCTGAGCTAGCAACCTCGCCCGACTTGCGAAGCGTCTCGTAGATGGCGAACAGAGTCAAATGTTCCCACAGTCCTAGGATGAGTACGACTCCGATGCAAAACTGAATGCGCATCAAGTCCTTCCAGTAGCGGATAATCAACACTAACCAGGTCACGATCAGAATGAGATAAAAGAAACTCATCACTCCGTTGAACTATAAATAAGAGGAAGAAAGGAGGAAAGAATACAAACAATAATGGCATAGGAAAACTAACAGTCCCTGTTATACAGAAACTCCTAGTTCAAGTTGTGTGAGATGTAGGTTTGTCTCCCTAGAAGGAGCTCCTTGCTATTTGTATTTTAGGCGGGACAGAGTTAGGTTGCTTTGAATACTACGACGTACTTAGAAAGATAGTAAAATATTTCATCGATGCAGGTGTCTCCGTAAAGGACCGGTTCAAATGTCTTTCCACTCAGTAACAATGTGTCGCTTGATACTTTAAACAACCTTCTTTGGTGCGTGAAATACTTTCTCTCCCTCTGGAATGGACATTTTGAGAGCCACGGAGTAAAAGCAAACTCAGTGCGCCGGCAATTTAGAGACTGTACCAATAAAAGGAGTGGCACCCTTCGTTGCGAAGCTGTTTATTGGCACATACGAAATAAGCGGCCACAAGACATTGGACACGAAAGTAAACATCTCATATGCACAGAGTTTTTGGAAAGCGAATATCCTCAAGCGCCCTGTTGAACTTTTCTGGGCGTTCACTGTGTATTGAACAATTGTGAACGAGCATTGCAAAGCAGTTCCGTACCTTCCGTATTAACATTCACCCTCCATCAGATGCGGGGACGGAGATTGGAAACCAGACCATAGACTACTCGCGTACTTCATCGATTGTACATGACGTTAAAAAGTATCTAACATCAGATGCGGGGACGGAGATTGGAAACCAGACCATAGACTACTCGCGTACTTCATCAATTGTACATGACGTTAAACAAGTATCTAACTGTCCACATCTGATTGTGGTCAAACGAGTCGACTTAAGACAGACAAGCCAAGTAGATCTTTTGATATGATATTCACAATTTACAACCAATACCGAAAGCCACCTGTAAGGGATTTTTCACTGACGTTGGACCATACGTTATTACAGGCTTTGTCAAGTGGACCTAAGTGGTCACTATATCAAATTAGCGATACTAAGCTTGAGGTGTAATTTGAAAGCACACATGATCAGCTGTCTGACTTATCACCAACTTCCGGGATCTTCGAAGGCGGGCCACTCAGAATAACGTCTGGCGAAGCGGTTACCGACCATAAGGATACACCCTGACCGAGTCTATCTGAGTAGAGCGTTTGTAGTCCGATGCATCTCCCTTCATCATAAAGATCCAAGCGCGGCCTTGTGAAAAAAATCTGTGGCTGCTGTTTAAATACGTCTGTGACTCCACTGTGTCTCCACTGGAGACCGCCTGACACTATCTTTCATTCTGATACGCCATAGAGGGTAAAACAACAGGCCAAGACGCAGCATAAGAGTGGGAAGCGCAACATAAATTGCACACGGAACAATCCGAGTGGGCATCGTGTTATCAACGTCAAAAGTGTAGGTAGGGATGCAAGCAGCGATTGCGGGAAGAGCGCTTTGCAACTTTAAACTGATTAGAAGTGGGTGATCGGTCTGAAGCCAGTTCGGTGGAAAAGCTTCCATAACAGACAACTGACGACTGAAAATACAGAAAGATGGAAACCGACTGGGAAACAAGCCACTGAAAAGGCTGTATCTTTGACTCAGCATCACCTGAAACAGCCAGAAATCAGTCACGATAATACCCTCAACAGCAATCTCCCGAATGACACAACACCCCGGTCATACGGTCTGCCAAAAGTTCATAAACTCGGTCTCTCACGGAGACATTCTCGAGATATCGAGTTATTCGTGTGTGTAATGAAACTGTAAGGGACGCCAAAAATTGTGCGGGCATGTACTCTAGGTTAACTCATCGACCAAGTCAATAAGAGCTCACTAGTGTGGCGGTACACAGCGTATCGGCAGTACCTGTGACGTTAAGTGTCTAACATGGCAGTCGATTAGTAAGCTAAATTGATGGGACATGGAACACTTTTATAAACGTGTTCTCCGACGGGAAGCAAGTCCGTCACTTTAGAAACCGGATGAAGCCTCTACTAAGGAAACTGACTCCCACCTGTAAATTCCAGCAGCTCCTTGCGTCTGACGGTGGGGCAACAAATGAAACAAGAACAATCAGGTTGTGCTATGACTGGGTTCGAATGGCATCTCCATTGCCAGCAAAGTTATGACTGGAACCGGGCAAAGATTACTGTTTGTAACTGCAGTCAGCTCATTCTTACCTGTGTTTGAATGCATGTGTTAAAAGAAGCAAGTTTGGCAACGTGCTCGCGAGCAAGACAAGACGGGAATCGATGAATCGGACCCAGGGGCAAGTATAGTTGGATAACCTGAGTGCGTGTATGTTTCGGAGTAGCATGATTGATTGTAGGCGTTGAGTGTGTGCAACGTCCATACTGCGATAGGTATGTTATCAAAACATAATAGAAACCGATGAAAAGGAGTGTTGAGGTGATTAATTCCACGTACGTAAACCCCTAGCTACGCACAGTGACGAATATATGAGTTTACATACCACAGCAGCCGCATACTTGTATATGTCATGGCTGTGCGCTAAGTAACAAAGTTTCAAGGTGCGATCAATATTTGACACCTGTTCGTAATCTGTGGCCTCAGAAACGAATATCAATCAAACTACACGTAAAGACATTTCGAGGATACTTTTCCCAACTGTTGTGTTCTGAGAAGTGCGCGGTGGCGGTTTTATTCCACGCCTGCAAAAGCAGGGCCTTCCGATCCAAAGAGCAAAAATACCCTTAAATATTCGAACAAGAGTGTCCTTGTGGAACTGCAGTCGTGTTCGTCCAGCCGTAGCATCCCTTCGGTGCCTAGCTGTCATGCCAACGGAAAGAGACACGAGGGTTAGGATACTGCCAAGTTGCCCAAGCCCAGACAGGGGCATTCGAGATGCTGAAGTCGGGTTCCAATCGCGAGCTTTCCGGTCCGTAGGCCGGCGCCATAACCACTGACCTATTCTCGACACCCTATGGAACAGCAGGCTGCAGCAAGTCCGCAACGAGATGTGTGCAAATACCACGTTATGATCAGTAGAGGAGCAGATTAAAATTTCCCGAAAAAGCATTGTGTTCCACCGCAAATTCATATAGCGAAAGGACTTCAGATTCGTGACCGCGACGTATGTGCACTGCTGATGAGTTCAGATAAGAGCGGAACTCGAGTCCAGTCTTTCCATCCTTTGGTGTGGGCTCACAAGGATGATTGCATCGGGACAGAAGGACTACTCAAGGGAGAATGATTTGGATGTGCATTCTACAAAAACAGCAACCATCTACAACAAAAGGTGGCAAACATATGCCGTCTAGAAATGTTGTCAGAGTTAAATTGAGATAAGCTATTCAAGGCGCCTGGTTGATGACAGTTCAACCGTCAGACACTAAGAGGAGCTGTACCAGTTCGGAGAAAAACACGATTGAACAACTGGCAACATGCTAGCTAAAAGTATATATATTGAGACACCGGAACATGAAGGAAACGTACCGGCAGGAAAGGAAACTCGACAGCAGACAGGAACGTTCCGTCCGGGTTGCGCATCTCCACTTCCACTTAATTTATGAAGGTGGACAGAAACAAAGCAATGAATGAGGCACGGCAATTAATATCAAACTGCATTTCAGAAAAATCATTGGAGTGATTGTTATCTAAGACAGAAATTCTAATGGTAAATGGGAACGAAAGTGAAAGGAATAATGAAACTATGGTAAATTCAGTATAACGACAGAAACCAGAAACTGTCATTTGTGTGCAGACCAGGGAGAGAGCTGCGAAATCGGGAAATAGTAGTGCTGTGGCCGTCACTCTGTTGACTAAGTTGAGAAAAGCAATCCAGAAAGAGGTCTTATGAATCTCAACAGCTAGGACTAGCGAGACCGTGGTGTGAATTTCGTCGCCATCTGTGTACAAGGTTACGTGATTGTATGGAAGTGGCATTTGAAGGTGGGTGACCTAAGCGAAATTTGACGACTGGTGTAACTGAAGAACAACAACTATTCGGTTGGGCAGCAGGAATTTTAAAAGTGGTGATATGGTTGGGTTATCGACTCGTCGTCAGGCAGGTAGTAGCCAAAATAAGCTGTCACTTGTTCACATTCCTTAACAGCCGTGACATGGGTCAAGGTCACACCAAGCACGGTCCACATGACAGCGCAAAAGCGGTTTTCGCTCGAAGTTTCTGCGATGTTTTACATCGGGTTATTCGACCCTTGACAAATGTCGACAGGTCGGATAGCTTCCTACAACAAATGTACGTTGTAATCAATCGCATTTTTATCATGAACTGACAAACCACAGCGCCGAAACTCTTCCGAACTCAATTCATGGACCACAAAGCAAAATGTGGACGCAGTAGAATAACATGGAGATGAATAGGGAAAACGTGGATGAGAGATTGGTACAAGCCGGTTGGTATTGGGGCAGAACGCCGTAGAACCGCATTTAGCTACTACCTTTCAGTTCACCATACCTCAGTAACGACCTCAGTTCAACGAGCATTAAAAGCGAGTATACAGACGGTGTCCGCCATCGGGTGTCGCATGAAATGACTGAGTGACTGACTGTTTGAGATATGACATAACTGAGTGGTAGCAGAACCAACTAGGTAATCGTCTGGAAGAAATAATAGCCAACGACTGCACTGATCAAGACAAAGTCATTGTAGTTCAAATTCAGTTCCCGCAAACCTTCACAAAGTGCACAGTAAAGCAAGAGTGGTACATTTTCCAGGGCTTAGTTGGAGAAAAACACAAACAGAAAACCTTGTGTTCGAATAGGTGAATTCGTTCATGAGCCTGACCAACTGGGCTATCCAGATTGCCTGAATGAATGTATGGAGGTGTAGGCACCTCGGATGATCGTGGT
>NW_008751870.1:839036-855288 GCF_000715545.1 Opisthorchis viverrini
TGATGATGATGATGATGATGATGATGATGATGATGATGATGATGATGATGATGATGATGATGATGATGATGTAACTGGGCTTTCAGGAAGCTTGATTTTGAGACAAAGACCTGACCATCCTTCATGCACAATCCCAACTGAATCGATGTTTCAAGTTTTGCACGATACGAGTAAATCCTTCATCCATGTGATGTAACGGAGAAGATGCGTCCATCGGGCGTAATGGGGGGAATGGTCAAAGTAGCCGCAACAGCAGCGATCTTCTCACTAAGAGTAGCCTTCTAATTGTGCTCGAACTGCACTATGACCAGGCAGTACATGAGTGCCCAGATCGTAATGACTAAATATCCAAACTTCAAGTTACAATCAAGGTGTCAGTCATGATAAATATCAAGTGATTTGATAACGTTTTCACTTCAACTTGAGACCCTCGACTTTCTTTCCAAGGGGTGCAATATCTGCGCTACCAGACAGAAAGTCCGCAGCTCCCAACAGAAATGTACCGTCTGTCGAGTCTGATAGAAAATCCTCTAACAAAAGAAAGTGAGGGATGATCACTCTAGAAAATAACGAACATACGATCGACGGAAGTATTAACCCGTACGGGACAGTAACTTGGGTTTGTTAGGAGACTGCGTTCGACGCAGAGTCATTTAACGGCGCCAATCAGTTTTGAATAATTCCCCCCGATGTACGTTGCCGCAGTAGGTCAAAATGAGGACGACGGCAGTAAAACATCTTTGTGTTGAGAGTAGTAGCAAGGCTGACCCCCAGGACCCCATTTAACATAATGGGATCCACTTTTTACCTTCATATTCGACCCCGGTGTAGCGGTTGTTGTGGCTTAAAGGAAAGAAAAATGATTTTGCCCTATAAGAGTGACTGAAAAAATGGCGGTTGGATAAATAACCCTAAAGTTGGCATTTCTGGTGCGTACTGTTACAGAAAAGATCACGTATTTCATCAGGGCGATTCGGGAACTTCTAGTGCCGCTTTCATTCGCTTATTTACCGGATATGGATCTATGAGAGCTCAAATGTCCGAAATTAGAAAAAGTTAGATTTGTTTTTCATTCCATCGTTACTGATGTCATGTTTCATTTTTAGGAAATCATCAAAAACATGACTACGTGACTTTTTGATAAGGGGAACCCAATTCAATTCAATTCAATTTATCAGCTATAGGCATCATAGGCATCATAGACTATCTTAGGCACATTGGTTCCAGCCGCTACAGTTTCGATCACCGGAAAACGGGAGTGTGAGATATACAACCAAGTCTTGGAGGCGAAGGAATGCTCAGTTTTCATAAAGGAAACTACTCAAAGGTTGCTGAAAACTCTTCGACAGCCCGCGACCGGTTTCGCCCTTCTTGGAGCTCATCAGATAGGCGCAGTCTCCGAGTTTCCGTCAACCTTATGTATTACTTGAACCCAAATTGCACTGTTTTCGAGAAATACACTCATTTGCAAATCAATTTGGTTCTCACGAAAGACTCAACTGAATCTCTTGTTTATGGTATCCTTCAATTGAATGTGCTGCACAAAGGCCGCCTCATATTTCAATTAGTACGATATTCGACATAGCGCAGTATATTTTCATGAAAAGGACTATTCACAAGGGTGCTGAGAGCCCACGACCGGTTTCACCCTTTTTAGGGGGTCATTAAGTAGGTGCGGTCCTCGAGCTTCCGTCAACCTTAGGTTCTACTTGAATACCCTACACCAGAAATTCAGCTGAGTCTACCGTGAAAACCAAGTTGATATGCAAATGGGTGATTAAGCGATTATTTCATCCACACCTTTTGAGGCTGATGGGAAATTTTGTGGTTAAAGGCTTGTGGTCTTCACACACCCCCTCCACTAAGGGGGTACATTCAAGAAGAGAGCAGTTTCGGGAGAAGGGGTGGCTTGGGTATCATGATTTACGAACCAAGATAAGTCAGTCTTGAAAATTCGACATCGGATAATCGACGGGACTGGGAACTTGGGCACAACCTAAAATCTCGGCCACATATACACAACGGCGAATAGTACAGGACTTACCGTCAACATTCATGTTACAGTCTTCCGTGGCGCAGATGACGCTGAGCAGAAACAAATGAGCCCCGGAATCCCAGGTTTTAGTGAGTAGACCCTATTCAAAGAACAAAGGCATGGAAAAAACGTGAAGGATTGGGATCGGACAGTAAAGTGAACATCTGCAGTCAGTGCAGGAAAGAAAATAAGGCTAACCCAGGAACACAGAAGTGATCATTCCACAGAAAAGGTAATCGACGTAACTCACCGGAAGAGGAGTTGATACTTGTGGTGAATTCAGTTGCTAAAATGAAAAGTGACGACGAATGGCATTAGGTCAAAAAAACAGCTAGCGCAATACTTGCAATAAAATGACGATGCAACTAGCATCGCAGTCTACAGAACTGGTATATTAAGACATCAACAGACAAACAGGCTTTGGGAGCGTGAAGAACCAACTTCCGTCTGAAAATTACTCTTCAATACACAACAAAAAAGCGGAAATTGGTTCATGTTGATCTTGGCAGTAGATTCTCTAGGTCCCTACACTGCACTAAAAGTAGAATCCAGCGTTCACAGACGATTCGCCTATACCCCAAGTTGTGGTTATCCAAACCAGACTATTATGCGATCCTCGTTTACGAAAGGTTTTATTCCAGTAAAGGCACTTCGATAACCACGAGTCGAAAATAGTACGTTATATTCTATTTCGAAATGTTTGCATGCATATGTGTATGTATATGTATATATGTATATGTATACGTATATGTATATGTATATGCATGTGTATATGTATCCTTATCCGGAGCACCGGAAAAGGCAGTAATAATAAAGAAAAACTATAGCTGATTCGTCCGCAACACATTTTAGAGTTGGCGCATTCTGGATGGATGTTTTGAGCTCTCATGAAATAATCAACCAAAGCTTACTAAATACGACTAAAATCAATTGACAACCCTGGCCCGATATAGTCGGCACCTATAAATTTGGACCTTATTCACAGAATTAATGGGGCAACCATTGTGGTGGTTCACAATGAATATGGGAAGATGACGAGAAGGGTAATACTACCAAGGTTTTCAACAGTATGTACCTCTACTCAACCTGCAACTAGGTTAGATTTTTTAGAACCTACGGGCTGGCAAAATGAGCCTAAAATCCGGCATCCAAAACTGCAGTCAATTAGCCACTTCATCACCAACCGGTTCTTAACTGTCACGCAATAATGAAGAAAGATGGTCCTAGTAAAAAATTAAAAGGAAAGAGATGGGTGGGTGATTATTGTCTACGGGAAACATCCAACAGGGAGCAGCCTACACCTTCCAAAACCAGTAAGACAAACGCAACGAATCATCTACTAGGGCAGCAGGCTATCAGTTGGATTGCGTCTCTGCAGACCTCATCAAATAAAAGCCCATCACGCAACGATAGAGGAGCGCTAGCTAGAAGGTAACGGCGAGCTCCCCATCGGTCATGCATCATGTCTGTAGAGTTTCAAACCACGCGCAATCAGAATCACATGAACTCTATACAGAAAGGCGCGAAGATCCCACTCAACTTAGCAGTAGATGCTTTCATCTCATGTCTTCCGCGAGCTCTTTGCCAACAATAGTTTGGACCGTAAAACGCAGCATTTTTAGTAGATGCTAGTCCAGGATATTTAGTACATACTTCAACCACCTCAACCTGATAAGGTCTATCTGTTGCTCGAGCGAACCCGACTCATTTCCCAGTATTCACTTACGCAACGTCTCATTGGGTACATGCTGCAACCAGTTAACGTCTGCGATTTTACAGGAATAGCCACAGTAGCCGGCTCTCTTAACTGACGCTACAAAGAGACAAAGGGCACATTCAAACTAAACCCAAAGTTGCAACCAATAAATAATCCTACTATTTTCGCCAAGTGATATCCTTTCCGTCGGGTACATGGAACAGTGTCATGGTCCGAAATGCCTAGCGTAGTTCGATTACCTATCAGCACATGCACACTTCAAAAGGTATAGAGATCATCTTCCGAGAGTACGCTGTTTGAGCAAGACTCACCTTTTTTACTCCAAGATATGAGTGGATTTCGTCTGAACCCTGTCAGAATAAGGTCATGACGTGCAAACACGAGTAAGACGACCAACCTCAATAAAAAGCGGTTTGGAAGCCGTGCAACTCAGTCCCTTCGCGCCCGTCTTATAAGTGAGCTTGTCTGAAGTGGTTTTGAAACTCTTGTCCCACAGCGACATACTGGTCTACCGAACACAGCGAAGAAGGTAAAGTGAACAAAGTGACGGAAACATACAAGGTTAGTATCCAAAAAGATTTCAATACACGGCGACTGGAAAAGGAACCAAGCCACGTGGAGGTTCAGTTCCTCCTGACAGTAAACTATGTAATGATAAACGGATTACTGCGATGCGTGCAAGCTAACTTTTTGCATAAATCTCCGAGTTATTCACCATCGATCTTTCCATACTAACTTTGGCATTCTAAAAATGGAAGGGAGCACGGAAGAAAAGAACAACTGGGCTTACATGAGTGAAATGCTCTTTCCATAAACCTTTCTCCGGCAATCCTAGTGCACCAGAAAACAGGAAGCACACCAACAAAACGGAAAAACTGATTGCTCTCATTGTAAATGGATGTATCGACTTGTCCCCTGGCAACCAGACGGATGAAAACTACCGGTCACCACTGAAAATGAACGAAAAAGAACAATACATGAACCTTTATAAACTGGGGCTTTAAGGTTAGTCGGAATGCAAGGATGGTGCACACCAGACAAAACGGGAGGCCAAAGCGAAATACTCAGCGTCTAAAACCTGGAGGCAAGTTGTTATTGTCTTCTACGATACGAATGTGATGGTAGTAGGCTTCCCGCTCTATTTCCAAAAATAAGAACAATGTCATCCAACTATTCCACTCTGACAAGGTTCTCGCTCGGACAGATCCGAACACCGGGGTTTTGAAGACCTTCCAACGATCGTCTCATATCATCGACAACTAAATTAAAGAAAAATGAAAAGAGTGGACCCGGAAGTAGGATCTTAGAAGTCTTCAGGACTCTGATAGCCGATGTTTCAGATCTATAGCAGAAATCCAATGGAACCAGTGATTTTGAACTGAGACGATTATGAAACGAGTTTTTGGTGAAATTCATCACCATCACTGGTGAAACTGACGGTGATTCGTCCAAAGAATGTATCCAGCACTGCAAGCTACGGTGGCTCGACTATGTGTCACGCATGCCGAGTTATCGCCTACCTAAAAGAGTGCTTTTTTCCGTGCCTAATTCGGATTGGCGGAAATCTAGTCGCTCAGCTGTAACACCCTTTCGGTGCATAACTAGCATGCCACCCGAAAGAAGTAGGATGGCTGACAGACTGCCAGATTTCCCAAGCTTAGACAGAACCAGTCGAGATACAGAAGTCGAGTTCGAACAAAAGAATTTCCGCACTGTAAATTCGCGCTGTAATCACTGATCCAGCTCAAAATAGAGGTGCAGCTATTTTTAGTCGGAAAGCTAGAAGTGGACAGAGTTTGACACGGCAGAAAGGGATGAATGAAGTTACGAAGAGTTTGGGTGAAAAGTCGTTCAGCTGTAACACACTTTCGGTGCCTAACTGCCATGCCTCCAGAAGGAAGCACGAAGGCTGGGATATTGCCAGGTTGCCCAAGCCTAGACAAGGGAAGTCGAGGCAGATGTCGGATTCGAACCACCGACCTTTCGGTCAGTAAATTCGCGCTCTAACCATTTGGGCCATCTCGCCCCAATCACAGCGAACATGTCAACAGCCACCTGATGGACAACCAATAGACTCTATATGACTCCTCCCGTAGGCGCGTATGTGTCTACGACAAACCCCTCCTGAATTTAGCACATCCAGTGGTATCGGGTGAAGGTGTGCCCTATAACCCTTTCCCCATAACTTCGTCATCGACATCCTGCTTCAGTCTTCTTTATCTACCTTCAACACCTCGAGGACCGAAATGTTCCCGGGGCGTCCGCTCACTGGCACTGTGTTCGCCGGTATTTTTCTCCTGATTAGACCCTCTAAAAACGCAAACCCTTTGAACTGACTAAATATTTCTACTGCACCCTCCACACCTTTATAGTGGAAGGTACTTCCATAAGTTTGGTTGGGACCAAACCAAGTCTCTTGTTTGCAAATGAACCGGCAAATAGGGAAGACCAGGTAGCGTCTGTCAAACTCCAACATTTGTGTGTCAATGCGAGAGCAGCATGGCTTTCATGGGTAGAATGTATGATGCCGCAGTCCGATCTGTTCAACTTTAGGGATGAGTCGTGGCCGCTGCGTGAGGAAGAACTTCGATGACCCTGCGTTTCACAATAAGTGTTTCCTAAGCCTTGCGCCGGTCTGGTAGGAATATCCTAACATTAATGCTGAGGTACGCCAGACAGTTTTCAGGAAAGTTCATCCTATATGAAGAGATCGGCGGGTCATTCTCCACAAATTACGCTGGTTATGCCAAGTAGTTCGTATGCCAGAGGACCATTCGCCTAGTACGACCTTTTTCGCCCAGCTCTGTGTCGGCTGGGGACGATTCAGGAGCAATCATAACTTGGCGAAACAGGGAGGCTAACCGTAACCATCATCTAAGACAGCAACGTCCGTGTTGATAGTGATGCTTCACTCTAGTACAACCACAAAGTTTATCTAATTAGACATAAAATCTTTAGGTGGAAAGAAGATAAGAGTGAGGGAGGAAGGCACCTGATGCTAGCATAACGCAGGCAGTCTGACGTCCCTACATTTCCGAGCGCACAGTCAGAAAATCTGGAAAAAAACTGTCAGCATGAATACAACTGACATCGACCGGCCGATACTTTCTGCAATGTCTCCACTCAAGCGCGGGTTCATCTGCGACGATGAGGTTTGGTTTGATCCCAACCAATTTCACAGCAGCACCCACTTACCAAACGCGAAGCGCATAGCGAACTTTGAAGCGGAACTATTCAGTTTATTCCAAATAGCTTGCAGCATTGTACGTATGACGGTACTCTGATAACTGATGGCATGTGAAGATGTGGTCGACGCAGACTCCACCAAATTGAAATTCCACCTGACGTTCACAGGTCAAGGTTTAGAGCACGGCCGTAAGACGCTGAGGAATCAGTGACTCCGTAGCCCTCTTACAAAGGCAGGTAAATCGGTACGCCTGCGGTTACCACTTTCATTTCAAATACCCTTTTTGAAGATGGGGATCATTGTCGACTAACCTCAATTGCTCTAGCCAGTCTTCCTCGCAGACAGACACAAATAGGTTGGACATGCACTGGAGGAAAATTCACCGTCGTCCCCGAAACAGAGCAGGTGGGAGGTCCTCATGACCAAGAGAATGATGACGCTTAATTATTGATATAAAGTCAGATGATTATGACGCTGAGTGGGGCTCCATATTTACAGGCCCAGTGTTCCAGTCATTCTTCTTTGCTGGATATCACAGAACCATTTTGGTCCATTATAGTCTCACTGACAATAGCCTACCGGAGACTAGTCGAATGAAACAAGGATAACCAACTACGGACATTTCAGGCATTTTTCTTATCCCCTGTTTCTTCGGCTCTGGGGAGGATTCAAACCTTTCGGTCAGAAAGGACTCCCAGTCTTGCCTGGTGCTGGATGCTGCGCCAGGTTAGGTTTTGTTTGTGGTCAGGAGGAATCCGTCACCGGGTTTTCTGCAGATTTACAGTCCTATCACAGATCCTATGCTTGAATGAGGCTGGCTGGGTTGTACCGCATACAACAGTTCCAGCGCTTCGAATATAAACCTCCAGTGATATTCGATATAGGATTATTTGGCGGACGTTCCAGCATCCATTCTGATAAACTTGTTTGTGCTCGTGACACCAGCAACGACGATGTTTGAGATTTCAGCCCATTGTATAAGAGAGTCTAGAGGGCCATAGAAGCTGTCTTTGGCGGATTTAGAGCTACAGGCCGTTGGGACGTAAACGGACACAACAAAAGATCACGGATTTCGTCCGGGCTTCCTCGGTAAGGTTTATTTCTGTCGTTCAACGACTCTTGTTCAGCACGAAACGACAAGTCGAAAAAGGAATGTGGCACCACAGCTACCAGGCTGCTACTGCAGTGGTTTCCACACAGGTCTTCACGAGTTTTCACCCACTACAAGACAGGAATAGTTGTCAACGTGCCTGATTCTGCGGGCAAATTCTCTTCCCTCCTAAATGCTTCAAAATATTCACCAGGCACGGATTCACGATTGATACACAGGATTGAGGCTTTTGCCCAAGTTTCCTGGGTCGGTTTTGTTCTTGTCGGTCAGTGACTGTCGTTCACCTGAAAGGCACAAGTGAAAAAAGGGTGTGGCGCTGCTCTTTCATTCCACGCACCTACTACCCGAAATGAGAAAAAATTTTGTCTAATGAATGTGTGCTCTGAGCTTGAAAATTTTCTTACTATGTCCACGCCGTGTTTGCTGGGTCAACGGTGGAAAACCTGTTTGTCATGCTTTGTTCAAACAGGGCATAAGTAAGAATCAGGTCCCCTCGGAGGCGACGGTACTCCAGGGGAAAGAGATCAAGCATCGCGAGACGCGTTTCGAAGCCCACGGATTTGAGGTCGGTAACCATTCTCGTAGCGGCCCGCTGGACACGCTCAATGAGGGTTACGTCTTTCGTGCGTCCAGAGTAGACAACTTGGTTAGCCTATTCCAGGAGCGGTCTGACGTAGGCTCCATAGAGTATTTCGAAGTCCATGCGAGTAATACGGGAGAAGAGGCGTCGGATCATCCGTAAAATGGCGAATGCCTTTTGGGCGAACCACCAGTCTCCATCTTCTTTGATGGAAAATCTGCAGATTATTCACTCTTCATCAGCAGTATTTCATATTTTAATTTCCTATCTCACGGCTTATTCAAGTTTGTTAATTTTGTTAGATGGGATTCCACAGCGATATCGTTGTCAGGTGCGGCAGCCGCCAAAGGGCCTGTCCCGCACACGATTGGTCAGAAAACCGATCTCCTGCTGGTCCAGATCAAGGCAAGCTCTGATTGGCCGAAATTATGGGCCAAACAGACAAATGTGATCGGCTATCTACCGCACAAAGCCGTTTCCAGAAGGCATCATAATTTCCAAAAAATTGTCATCGCATGCACTTTATACAATCAATGCACTGTTTTGGTCTGGTTTCGGTGGTTAATTCTCGTTTTCCACTTCAGGTGGTTGTTTGGACGGGAACACCAGGTTAGTTCAGACTGAAAAATAAGCCGGGGAAATGCCATTAATACAGCTAGAGATATGGGTCTCAAGATGTCTACTGAATTGTATTAGCTCCCAAACTTATTGTAGCACCAACAAAGTCATTTTGAAGAAGTGCGACTGGGGCTCATTGAATTACTGGCTCGGACGGAATACTCAGAAAGGGAACGCCTTTTTCGTCTTCATCTGACGCAGACGCGGCCCGAATCACGAAGATCACATTCGACAATCTTTCCACTTACATTGCTGACCCCTATTTTAAGCAATACTTTCAATATCCGTTACCGCTGCCTTCAGGAGAGAATTATCCAGGCAACGAAAACTTGTCAATGTGCTCGGTAACATAGCCTGAAGAAACGGCCTTATATGAAATTATACTGGGCTCTAATTTCGAAAAAAACGTTGGACGTGATTGGAAGGCCAACGTTCGGACACTGAAAACACCTTTTGTGATACGCCTCATATATGCCTCAAACTCTCAATGGAGCCTAACTGTTCCGTGGCTTTCTGCGGGGGTCGACCCTAAGGTTACAACTACGCGAACCTCAACATCTCAGGGTGGATTTAGGTTGGAGGCCTCAATTATAAAAACGAGATTTGAATAGTTTATGCAACCAGAAAACTGCAGTAGACAGTAAAACGTTCACGGGAGAATAGAATCCCAAAGTTTTTTGCGATTGTCGCGGTTAATTGCAGATCGGCGAGCCCCAACATGATACGCGACATTTGACAATCCAGCCTCTGAATTATAACGTCGGTATCCTCCCAATATCAGCTCTCCTGACGAATCCTGAAGACAGCGTATCAGGGTGCATGTGCGATATCCACCGTTCATCCGCGGTATTTCATGCAGACTTTCACCATTATCCAGACAGTGTAGGATGCCAGCAGAAGGCACCACAGAAGTAATGCTAAGGTTAGTTGCCGATTCGAGGATGTGATGAAAACTTTCCACATTGGACGCTAGGCTGAATGCCGTATCAACCTGAATATATGCCCCCGCGACACATCAGCGTTGCGCGGAATGCCAGCTTAGGTGGACAACTTGGCATTTCAGGCCACAACGAGACCTAAATCACTGGAAAAGTTTGCCGAAAATGTCCCTTCGTAGCCTTGGACTCAAGCCCGGCGTGCAGCTAATAAATTTGCGAACCACCATGACAGCCAACCTCCCGGCTTCCCACCTTCGGGGGTCGCAGAGTCCGTGTTGAAATTCTTGTCCGCAAACTGCCTCGGTCTCTTCAGCAAGCATCCCGATTGTGGACAAGCAGCTTGCCTTAAACAGACGCCCATAACTGTACTTAGGGAAACCTGGCTCACACCGGATGTCGCAATCTTAATAGACAGCTACGCTCTTACCAGCTGACTCAAAGCTCGCGAGGGTTGGTGAGGCTGCTTTACATTTATATCCGGCCCCACCCATCCCGATCGTCCTCTCCGATACCGCTCCTGCATTGTGGATCCAAATCCCGCTGCTTCGAACCGATTCTCTTCTCGTGTGGTTTACCGTCGCCATTCGAATCCCCCGGAAGATGACCGAATTCTCATGCAAATGTTTGAGCAAATCTCCTTTCACTACAACCTCATACATCTGTTACTTGTAGGTGAATTAAATGCTTCCAGGGCCCTCTGGATAGAGCTTCGAAACGTCTGGTCTAGTATACATTTTGTAGCGGCGCTGACCAAAGTTCAACAGAGCGCATGACCTCAACTTGTCGCATCCACCAGATACCGCGCAGGCCAACTACCATCCTTCTTGAAATTGGTGATCATCAGCGAGAGACACCTCGTTGCTCGGGTGTCAATCAACCCTCCACTAGGGTGTAGTGACCACTGCATGATGACATTTGATTCCATTGGCTACTGGGCGACAGATTCCGATCCCCAAACGTGGATTAGAAAATTCTGTCGTGCAGACTTCACAGAAATGCGCATCTTTCTTGATCAATTTAAACTGGAACCAGCTATTCATGATCAATGACCAGAAAGTTCATAATTCTGACGCAACGTTCATTTCGAAAAAGCCGATGAAGCTCCTTAAAGGGAATCGGCGCCTTCTGGAGGAGAGATACTGACTTTTTTCTGAAATTTTACTACAGGGGGCACCTCCACTTTTGCTCGTTATGACTCCGGCCATTTACCCAGCCGCCCAAGGTCACTCATGGCCAGCAATGAAATTCCAGTTTTAGTTCATGTCGGCCGACTGAGTCTTTGAAGTAGTTGGACCTCACGCTTATTGTTCCCTACAAGTTGCAAAAGAAACATATTATTATTCTTTAATCGAGTACCTCCCACTGTTTATGACACTGTCCCTTTTCGCACAATCCACCCTACCCGCAAAAAACCCTATCATACCCCAGCCTGAATGTAAACGCATGATCACGCCACACACAAGTAGGAAATATACATTATTATTATAAGACAGGTTCACGGATTCACGGATTGATACACAGGATCGAGGCTTTTGCCCAAGTTTCCTGGGTCGGTTTTGTTCTTGTCGGTCAGTGGCTGTCGTTCACCTGAAAGGCACAAGTGAAAAAAGGGTGTAGCACTGCTCTTTATGTNAGCTACTACCCGAAATGAGAAAAAATTTTGTCTAATGAATGTGTGTGCTCTGAGCTTGAAAATTTTCTTACTATGTCCACGCCGTGTTTGCTGGGTCAACCTGTTTGTCATGCTTTGTTCAAACAGGGCATAAGTAAGAATCAGGTCCCCTCGGAGGCGACGGTACTCCAGGGGAAAGAGATCAAGCATCGCGAGACGCGTTTCGAAGCCCACGGATTTGAGGTCGGTAACCATTCTCGTAGCGGCCCGCTGGACACGCTCAATGAGGATAACGTCTTTCGTGCGTTCGAGTAGACAACTTGGTTGGCGTATTCCAGGAGCCGTCTGACGTAGGCCCCATAGAGTATTTGGAAGTCCATGCATGCAATACTGGAGAAGGTGCGTCGGATCATCCGTAGAATGACGAATGCGTTTTGGGCCGATTTCTCATGGTGGATTGATAATTACAGATATGGAAATCGGTTAATAGAACATCTGACAATAAGCCACCTTATAAACGTCCCGCTGAAAAAAGCAAAAACATGTTTTTTCACTATATGAGACATTGCCGCAGGAGTAGGCTGACCGCGTTCTCCTCGAGGGACAGGAACAGGAAACTAGGGGTGACCACTCAGTGGTATCTGCAGTCTAGAGAGAACAATATGCATGCATGTTGTTTGCCCCAGCAACCTTATGCTAATGACCGCTTACCAATTTGTTTTTCTGGGAGAGGAGTGATCAACAATTCCTGCACAAGAAGAACCCGTTCTGTGCGTTGGAACCGAACGAGGTCCATCGCAGGATCCTGAAGGAAACGTCGTTTGCACTAGCGAGGCATTTTTTTTATCAAAAATGGATGTATCAGTGCTCTTCATGTCCTCGGTACTTCTCAGTGCAAGGACTCGCATGAAAAGCGTCTAATAGTGCTTTCATCTTGGTACTAGATTCAGCGTGAACAATCGTCCGAAGAAGGTTGTCCCATGAATCAGCTACCGGAAATGTGAAAAGTTTTGCCTAGTGAAAGTGCATTCTGAGCTTGAAAATCTTCTTACTGCGTGTCCACCGAGTGTTATTTGGGTTAAACGTTAAAAACATGTTGTCCAGACCCTGTTTAGACGGGCCATAAGGAAGCATTAGATTTCCTCAAGGGTGACGATAATCTAGAGGAAGGAAGTCAATCGACGCAAGGTGCGTTTCATAATCCAAGGAGTTGAGGCTGGCAATCATTTTTGCGGCAGTCCGTTGGACATGTTCAATGAATGCGGCGCACTTTTTGCGTCCCGAGTAGACAACCTGGTTAGCCTATTCAAGAAGCGGTCTGAAGTGGATACCATTAAGTCTCCGGAAGTCCGTGCCGTTATTGGTGTAAGTGTGCCAAATCGCCGTATGATGACGCATGACTTTTGAGTCTATTTGTAACAGTACTTTAGAACGATAGGCCTGAAGAGTGCCAGGTGCCTAAATTTCTCTTGGTATCTACCATCGTAAGACCTATTTCATCTCACCAGGCACAAATAAGGCTTCTACTCGTGCTTGTTGATAGACGAGTGATAACCCTACAAACTCATTTGCGAAAATTCCTATTTTTCTTCACAGGGCTCTCAGGCCACCGTATATTCTGATGAACCGCCTTTCGCGGAAGTGCCAATCGCGGACCGAATATGAGTTGCAATACCGATTGCATGACTCAATAAACAAACAGCTTCAAGGGATCCTGGTACTTCCCGGATGTTCATGCCGAAATGGGTCGGCTGAACTCATATAGTGGAAGCTAAATTTTCAGGATTCCGTTGGTTCCATTGGGTTTCATACAACCCATTAAGCTTGAGTTTTTATCGCATGGGTTTTGATACCGTCGACTGAACTTGCCGGTCGAGCCGCGTCTTGGATGTTGTTAGATTAGTTGCAGGTACTACAGCTGGAGGTGTAAACAACACTGTCGTCTGCATAATACAACTCGAGTGCTCTTTCTCCGGACATAATTTCGAAAGTTATCTTCGTTCTCTCACGGAAAGTACTGCCCTCAGTAACGCAAATCAAAATTTGAACAAGAAGGTAAGTGGATGGTACTGGCGAGCATTGCTGAATGTGAGGATGGTAGACAGTGGTGCGCGTCAAACCAACTGGGGATATGAGAACACACGGAACGGGTGGATCAGAACGATGGAGACGCCATTTGCCAACAATGCGCCCTCTACCTGTTAATCTCAGACTACAGCATGGTATGGCGAAAACAGGCACCAGAATGTGACAGGAGCCGGTAAACGTGTCACAAAAGGCGTGGGGCGTATAAACTGGGTAGCCGACTGGGTAGCCCGGACGTCAGTCTTGGTGAACTGATGGTTCAGCAATTCCAGACAGGTCCACCGACCCTGTTTGGTTTCAAAGTGCAAGTTCTTTCAATAGTGCGCAATACGAATCATAATAATATTATTATTTCCAACTTGTGGGTGAAATGCCGTCAGGTGTGATCACAATGTTACAGTTGGAATAGAAGTACGACTGCCGGGGATTGTGAGCGCACGGGGGGAGGGAAAGGAACAGAGTCATGACGGGTGGAAATTATCCGATGTAGGCGTGACCACCAATAAACCGGCACAGGCAGGGAAGCATATTTACTATGCGCTTTTGGGGGGAATAACAAACAAGATCAGATCTTTGGGATTTGAAGGTGGCGGGCAAAAAACAAAGCAAGGGAAGGCAAAACAAGAGGCCTCCTCCCGACACATGGCAAGAAAGGTGTAACGGTGAAAAACTAGGAACCGGAACATCAGATCAGGTGAAGCAGCAGAGCCGGCGTCAGCCGGTAATAAATATTGAACTAAAACCCAAACCACCGACAATACCCCGTGGCCATAGACTGTTGGGCTCATGGCCAGGTTCACGAAAAGCGTAAGTGGGAATGATGAAGTCTGGATGAGTGATAACAGGAATCACAGAAACATGGTGTATAGTGAAACTGTGGAGATTCACCTATGTGGAGTCTGTTGTGGACTGTGTGGAGTGGAGCACAATAGTTCCTTAAGGTGGCGGGCAAAAAACAAAGCAAGGGAAGGCAAAACAAGAGGCCTCCTCCCGACACATGGCAAGAAAGGTGTAACGGTGAAAAACTAGGAACCGGAACATCAGATCAGGTGAAGCAGCAGAGCCGGCGTCATCTAGCCGGTAATATTGAACTAAAACCCAAACCACCGACAATACCTCGTGGCCATAGACTGTTGGGCTCATGGCCAGGTTCACGAAAAGCGTAAGTGGGAATGATGAAGTCTGGATGAGTGATAACAGGAATCACAGAAACATGGTGTATAGTGAAACTGTGGAGATTCACCTATGTGGAGTCTGTTGTGGACTGTGTGGAGTGGAGCACAATAGTTCCTTAAAATAGTTAGCTGATGGCAACACACGAGAAATAGTTAAATTCGAAATGATTAAATCCGTAAATCACGTCATTGAGCCAACATTCCGCCCACCATTGTTTGGTGTGCGGCCGTTGAAATTTCACCGTGCCGGTGAGTGACAGACCTGTGAAATTGGTGACGCTACGAACAGGAACAACTGAGGTTTGTTGTACACATTCGCTTGCCCTTGTGTGAATAGTTACGTAGAATTACGAATCCATTTCTTCCCTTCGATATTCGGGATTGTGGAACCTACGCGTCACTCGAAGTTCCGTATCGGGAACCTCAACAGAACTATCAATCCCCAATCACCACAAAGCATATGGCACTGACAAGACAGCGAAGCATTGGCGCCGACAATGACGATGATGACTGGGCGTGCATGACCCACACCTCACCCTCTTCAGATATGGTGGCGGGGTTCTGGGGAACAGTTTGACTACCATACTGCAGAAGATCTTGAACGAACAGAGCATATCAGTGGAATGAAGCTCCTCGACCGTCATCTAAGTTTTCAAAAAAAGCGCAGGAAAGTCATGTAAAAATCATCGTGGAATCAGCCTGGTATGTGTCGCACTGGAGCTTCTCTCTGGCATTATTTTTCGCAGGATGATGGATTATTGGGTGCGATAGATTCGTGAGACTCACGCTGGATTTTGACCTGGCCAAGGATGCGCCAGCCACATCTTTATATCGAGGAAGTTCTTGAACACACCAGGTCCTTAAAACGCCCCACGTTGGTGTTTTTTGGCCTGAAAGCCACATCTGACTATGAAATTGTCCGGCGACCGAAGTTGTCCCATCTAAATTCATATCCCGTATGAGAGCATTTAATGTGAAATCCTTGGGGAGCGTACAAAGTATTCGAAGAGATTTCACCCGATTTCACGCTCATAGTTGGAAGACTCCTGAGACTTCCGCTTACAGACATTTAGAATGCGAATGATATTTCACCGATCGACGGATTGATAATCAGGATCGAGGCTTTTGCCCAAGTTTCCCGGGACGGTTTTGTTCTTGTCGGTCAGTGGCTGTCGTTCACCTGAAAGGCACAAG
>NW_008751870.1:855792-857337 GCF_000715545.1 Opisthorchis viverrini
TTTTATAAATTTTCCAATTTTAGTAGCAAAAAGGGCTGCTTTTATATTTAAGAGCAGAGTGACGGAAGTTATTAAGTGACGATGACAATATTCACAGCCGTAAGCTAGGGATTACAGACATGCCAAGTGTATTAGGTTGACTCTACCCAAGTATCATTGGGAGCTGACGTGAATAAGATGGTAAAAACGCTGGCCTGGATCCTTGCTGAGTGGGTGTCCCAGTTCAGCGTTCGTCACTAGTTAAAAAGTTGATTGAGCCGTCTATCGGTGGTGAGCGCTTTGAACTTGGTTCTATGACAGCCAATCCAAATATTTCGTCCTACTTTGCAGGGTACAGTCCCTACAAGAAGCCAAAATTAGTTGGTGACAGAGCAGATCCGGAACCTGAACTTGCACGGGATTTCTGTAGAACGCTAGAGGTTAGCTGACCCCATGTTACAACAATGATCACCAATATCATTGCATCACCACAATTTTGGGATACACCTAGTGTTTTTGACAAAATCCTCATAAAGTATTCAAAATAACAGTGAAACACAGTGGCCAGTGTGTTGAAAACACAATGTGACATAGTGTAAGTTACTATCCTTCCAAACACCACGACAAATGAAAACCTAAACACGACAGTTGATTCTTGCAGCGTCAGCTCTCAAAAAGCTTCCGTACGCAAAGTGGTGTCCGTCAGGAATCCACTCTCCATTCATTTTTAACTTCGTGATTGATGAAATGGACTGATGAACGCTGGAGGGTCTCCAAAACCCTGGTGTTTCAATAGCTTGTGAAGAAAACCTTGTCGATCTGGAGTACACAGATGACATCGTTTTCGTCTTCGAAGAGAAGAAGGCGCAGGTGTTTTCGGACGAACTGACCAAAGCCATCCCGTCCTTTGGTATGCACTTCGCACCGACAAACTGTAAGGTCACGCTCGTGGACGTGCAGTCACTGAACACGCCACTTACAATCCAAGGAGAGGTACTGGAAGTTGTATCAGCTCAGAGTGTGGTGTGACAGATGAGGTGAGTGCACGAATCTGCTAGGCTCGAGCCGCGTTTGCGTATTTCGAAGTCCATGCGAGTAATACGGGAGAAGAGGCGTCGGATCATCCGTAAAATGGCGAATGCCTTGGTTCAGATCCTTTAAATTTCAAACCATTCTAAATAACCTAAAAGACTGCCGCTGTCCGAAGGCCAGCCGTTCCTGATAACCGAACTTCACATCATTTGGTCGGATGTGTTACGTGCAGGACACGGACCAAACGAAGGCGTGCCCTGATTGGTCAGAATGCCAACCAATCCGGACCGAGGAACAGACTCAACGCTTCTTGCCCCCGTCGCTGATATTCTGGCACGACCTTGTGGAATACCCTGTTTACAGAGAACACTATGCTTGTCTATACTCAGCCCTGGCGTCCTCGTCACATCCGCTCTTGTCAAGGCGAAACTGCGAACAGCCTCTAACCGACTTGGTCTTCACGGTGGAGGACATTCGTCAACTCTTGCACAAGATCAACCCATTCTGCGCGTTGGGGCCCGACGAGGTCCATCC
>NW_008751870.1:858129-861767 GCF_000715545.1 Opisthorchis viverrini
GTCGTTTGGAGGGGATTCAGCGAATGCCCTTGTCATGCATGGTGAACAGGGACCAGAAAACATCATGAGGATAGATGCCAAAAAGGATTTGGGCATCTGGGTCTCCTCAGACTTGTCCTTCTCACTGCATCATGAGAAATCGACCCAAAAGGCATTTGCCATTTTACGGATGATCCGACGCACCTTCTCCAGTATTGCATGCATGGACTTCCAAATACTCTATGGGGCCTACGTCAGACGGCTCCTGGAATACGCCAACCAAGTTGTCTACTCGAACGCACGAAAGACGTTATCCTCATTGAGCGTGTCCAGCGGGCCGCTACGAGAATGGTTACCGACCTCAAATCCGTGGGCTTCGAAACGCGTCTCGCGATGCTTGATCTCTTTCCCCTGGAGTACCGTCGCCTCCGAGGGGACCTGATTCTTACTTATGCCCTGTTTGAACAAAGCATGACAAACAGGTTTTCCACCGTTGACCCAGCAAACACGGCGTGGACATAGTAAGAAAATTTTCAAGCTCAGAGCACAAAAATTCATTAGACAAAATTTTTTCTCATTTCGGGTAGTAGGTGCGTGGAATGACCTTTCTCCGACAGTTGTCCACGCTCCTTTAGATCCCAGGTTTAAGGCACTGTTGGACATTTATTTATGCAAGTCCTGGCCCTTACAGGCATAATGACACTAGCTGAGAACATAAAGAGCATGATAGGCCGCCTGAAATTTCTCCGCTTGTCTCTGAAGCCTCGGGAGTCGGAATGCTCCCGGGACGTTCCCTCACAGAAACTGAGTATGAAGACGACATTGCTCTCCTTGGTTGATGATTCTCCCCAAACGCAAATGATTTTAAATAGCCTAAATAAGCATGTTTTGCCATGCGCTTCACTCCTGCAAAGTGTTACTTGCCGCTACAAAACTGGGTTTGAATAAAACTCGAACCTTGTGTTTACAGACGAACCAATCGACCTGGTGTAAAAATTTGTTTAGCTGGTCACTTGCATAGGTTCCGGTAAACTGGAAATGAGGTTGTTCCTCGATTTGGGAAGGCCAGGGCAGCTTTTGCCAACCTTCGACAATTATGGCGTCCACGTGATGTGAGTTTCCTGTCAAGGCAGATTTCCCATTGTGGCTTTATGGATCAGATATTTGGTGTCTACGCGCAGAGGAAATACAAAAGGTCTGGTAGAAATATCGGCCTGGTAATGCTGTGGTACGTCAGATGGTATTGGGGAGAAGAAATCCCTCCCAAGGGATACATTACTCACACTTCATAGGTTACGCTGGTTAGGACATGTGCTCCGAATGCCAAAGTACCGTCTCCCTCACTGCCTTCCAACCATGATTTATTTGAAAGCCTTATTGTAAGGAAAAGAGTAAAGGTGGACGTGGAAGGGACTTAGTGCTAGCTTACCACAGTCATTCAGAGGTGCATACACCTCCAGACACTCACTCAGGCAATCTGGATAGAAACTGACAACAAGAACGCCACTGACATCGGTAGGCAGCCATTTCTTGAAGTGTCTCCAACCAGGCACAGTGAGGATCACGCGGTCCCCATCCTGGAAGGCGAGTAGCACCGACAGCACCCAAGCGTTTCGTGATCTCCTTCATACTCCTATGCCGAGTCAAGGGTTGGCCACCTCTCTGTGTATGCCACTCTGAATTGGGCATGGAAAACAGCACTGTCTTCGGCGAACGATGGGTAGGCATACGCAACACATGTCCCAACCAACGGTATTACTCCCATGGACTTCCAAATAGTCTATGGGGCCTTCGTCAGACCACCCTATGGTACGCCAACCAATTTGTCTACTCAGGGCGCACGAAAGACGTCACCCTCATTGACCGTGTCAATCGAGCCGCTACGAGATTGATTGCCGGCCTTAAATCCGTGGACTACGAAACGCGTCTCGCGATGCTTGATCTCTTTCCCCTGGAGTACC
Source organism: Opisthorchis viverrini (assembly GCF_000715545.1). Classification (NCBI taxonomy): domain Eukaryota; kingdom Metazoa; phylum Platyhelminthes; class Trematoda; order Opisthorchiida; family Opisthorchiidae; genus Opisthorchis; species Opisthorchis viverrini. The sequence goes on from NW_008751870.1 coordinate 860,070, forward strand.
GTCACCTCCGAGGGGAGGGTACTGTTTGAACAAAGCTTCACGAACAGGGTTTTCACCGTTGACCCAGCAAACACACGGCGGGACATAGTAAGATTTTCAAGCTCAGTGTACACATTCATTAGACCAAATTTTTCTCTCATTTCGGGTAGTGGCTGCGTGGAATGACCTTCCTCCGACGGTTGTCCACGCTCCTCCTAGATCCCAGTTTAAGGCACTGTTGGACACTTGTTTATGCAAGTCCTGGCCCTTACAGGCATAATGACACTAGCTGAGAACATAAAGAGCAGTGCTACACCCTTTTTTCAATTGTGCCTTTCAGGTGAACGACAGCCACTGACCGACAAGAACAAAACCGACCCAGGAAACTTGGGCAAAAGCCTCGAGTGTATGTATCAATCCGTGAATCTGTGAAAAAGCACGGATACGGAGTTTCACCACCGTTTAGCAAGACGCAGCAACGCTGTTGCTAGGCCCGCTTTTTGCCATGCGCTTCACTCCTGCAAAGTGTTACTTGCCGCTACAAAACTGGGTTTGAATAAAACTCGAACCTTGTGTTTACAGACGAACCAATCGACCTGGTGTAAAAATTTGTTTAGCTGGTCACTTGCATAGGTTCCGGTAAACTGGAAATGAGGTTGTTCCTCGATTTGGGAAGGCCAGGGCAGCTTTTGCCAACCTTCGACAATTATGGCGTCCACGTGATGTGAGTTTCCTGTCAAGGCAGATTTCCCATTGTGGCTTTATGGATCAGATATTTGGTGTCTACGCGCAGAGGAAATACAAAAGGTCTGGTAGAAATATCGGCCTGGTAATGCTGTGGTACGTCAGATGGTATTGGGGAGAAGAAATCCCTCCCAAGGGATACATTACTCACACTTCATAGGTTACGCTGGTTAGGACATGTGCTCCGAATGCCAAAGTACCGTCTCCCTCACTGCCTTCCAACCATGATTTATTTGAAAGCCTTATTGTAAGGAAAAGAGTAAAGGTGGACGTGGAAGGGACTTAGTGCTAGCTTACCACAGTCATTCAGAGGTGCATACACCTCCAGACACTCACTCAGGCAATCTGGATAGAAACTGACAACAAGAACGCCACTGACATCGGTAGGCAGCCATTTCTTGAAGTGTCTCCAACCAGGCACAGTGAGGATCACGCGGTCCCCATCCTGGAAGGCGAGTAGCACCGACAGCACCCAAGCGTTTCGTGATCTCCTTCATACTCCTATGCCGAGTCAAGGGTTGGCCACCTCTCTGTGTATGCCACTCTGAATTGGGCATGGAAAACAGCACTGTCTTCGGCGAACGATGGGTAGGCATACGCAACACATGTCCCAATCAACGCAGCTTCTGGTGCTGGACACATTCTTCAATGGAGGTACCTGTTGCACAGCTGAAAACGCGCTTTCCAACGGCCTTATTACGGATTCGCCGACACCAACTCACACGAGCTATGGTTCTGAGGCAACGATTGTCGAACACAAGAAGACGTCTCAGTTCCGCTGCTCGAATAGGCCAAGTCTCAGCTATACAACAAAACAGTCCGCACTGTAGCTTGATGCACATCATCATCATCATCATCATTGTCAGCTGTAATAACCGCGTACTCGTCGTACAATGGTTGTAGCTACCGCAGTTTCGTTCACCGATGATTTGGGGGGGGGGGGGTAGGGGGGCATTGCGGGGGGCACGGGGGAAG
>NW_008751870.1:862423-887498 GCF_000715545.1 Opisthorchis viverrini
ATAGCTCCTTTCACATTTTGCCACGCTTCATCCACGTGCTCACTGCCACCCGCACACGTCCCTTCAGATTCAGGGATAAACCATTCTGACGCCATAGATGGTTCAAATTAGCAAACGCGGCTCGAGCCTAGCAGATTCGTGCACTCACCTCATCTGTCACACCACACTCTGAGCTGATACAACTTCCAGTACCTCTCCTTGGATTGTAAGTGGCGTGTTCAGTGACTGCACGTCCACGAGCGTGACCTTACAGTTTGTCGGTGCGAAGTGCATACCAAAGGACGGGATGGCTTTGGTCAGTTCGTCCGAAAACACCTGCGCCTTCTCCTCTTCGAAGACGAAAACGATGTCATTTTTTTACTCCAGATCGACAAGGTTTTCTTCACAAGCTATTGAAACACCAGGGTTTTGGAGACCCTCCAGCGTTCATCAGTCCATTCATCAATCAGTGCAAGTTCAGGTTCCGGATCTGCTCTGTTTTCCTAATATCACCAACTAATTTTGGCTTCTTGTAGGGACTGTACCCTGCAAAGTAGGACGAAATATTTGGATTGGCTGTCATAGAACCAAGTTCAAAGCGCTCACCACCGATAGACGGCTCAATCAACTTTTTAACTAGTGACGAACGCTGAACTGGGACACCCACTCAGCAAGGATCCAGGCCAGCGTTTTTACCATCTTATTCACGTCAGCTCCCAATGATACTTGGGTAGAGTCAACCTAATACACTTGGCATGTCTGTAATCCCTAGCTTACGGCTGTGAATATTGTCATCGTCACTTAATAACTTCCCTCACTCTGCTCTTAAATATAAAAAGCAGCCCTTTTTGCTACTAAAATTCGAAAACTTATAAAAAATCCTACCATTAGTTGCCCCGTCAGTCTCCACCCACATTTTCACGTAAATGTTGCTTACCTGGGTCGAACCGCTTGCTGAATTTACATTTTCGTTGTCGGGGCGATCTGTCCTAACCTAGACCTGAGTCATAATATGGTTACTCGTAGTACAAGGCTCGCTGCTCCATTTCGGCTCAGCTAGAATGGTTGTGCACTATCAACCGAAACTCTGGTGTCGCTCACCGAGGTGGAAGCTTGTGGCCTTGTATGTAACTAGAGACGCTATTGCATACACCACTTTTCGGTGACTACCTTCTCTGTGAATAATGAATCCTAATAATCGTTCAGTAACAGCACCATTTCGGTGTCTAGCTGTTATGCCACCCGAAGGGAAGCATGAGGTCTGAGGTACTATCAGGCTACTCAAATCCAGACAGTAGTCTAGATGGCGAGGTTGTTTTCGAACCACGCACCTTCCGGGCAGTAAGTTCGCGTCTTACCCACTGCAGCAAAAGATAGGTTCAAATGATGTCCCATACCGCAGCTGCTGATCCAAAATAGGACCGACCCAATTTTGCCGACAAAGCCCATAGGTGTTATGTGGTTCCGGCCTTTGTCTACCTTGGTTAACATCCAGGATTCTAGCCACCATCTCATTGGACTTCTTGAACGTGGTGATGGGAACAGCTCCAACTTTTTCTCTAGCTGCCTATTTTTCACTCTTTGGTCCGCTGTTTTGCTGATTAATGTATTGTCCTCCGTATTCCGAGCATCCGTTTCATCTTGCCATCTTTGTCACTTGCTGAGGAGATCGTTTCGTATAAAGGAGGGAATTTAGTTTCACCTCAAGTATTGCTTGAACCTCAATGTGTTTTCCGGAACCTGTACGGGCTTGTACTGTGTAATAAGTGCTCTGCTTCCAGTTTGGAACATATTTACCAGGATGAAAGAGGCAAGTTATGTTGGTGGCCCCCACTTTTATCTGTTTTCATTTCAGTGAGTCAGTCTGCACCAGACTGAAGACACTTCCCCTTACGGGATCGCGCATGCCTACCTCTTCACGGGTACTGCAGAGTAACTTGGGCGAGTAATTTTACAGACGGAACCTCTCGCTGGATGGTCTGACTTTCAAAAGAGCGACTTAGTCAATTTGTTAATCTTTTCGACTCTTTCCAGAACTGGTCCTATCCTTTGTCCACCAATGAACGCAACCTTTAAAAAATGCAAGTCCTGTTAAGCTGTGATAATGACAGATACCTCAATAAACGAAGAACGCGATCGGTTTTTCCAAACTTTGTCCGATTGTTTGACCGCTTGGTGGGTAGAAATTTGATCCATGTAGTCTATTCCAAGCCAGCTCTGAGTACGATGTTCTCGCACATGTGGATGAGTCACACCGACACGAGGTACTTCGAAAACATGGGCCCTCTCTTGGAATCTGCGACTGTTCTATTCCAATGTTTTACCGCACGTCTCTCGGAACTCCAACTGAGGACCTTCTAGAAAGTAAGTGATTCTCGTTAGCCTGTACTGTTTTTTGTCCCTGGACTTTCTTGCGGGAGGCGATGATAACGCCTTCCGGGCTTTCCTTACGGATGTTGTGAGCCGTTTGGCATGATCATTTTTCACGAGTGTATCGGTGTTCTTCAGCAGGTGTGAAGCGATTGCATTGAGGTTTACATAGGACAAACTGCACACAGGATTATTGAGTATAAAAGGAGGACCAACAAGAATACCAAGAATACCAAGCGCTGGCGTTACATGCGTCGGACACAGGAATGTGGAAGTTTTAAGACAAGGACTGCGATTCACACCACAGCGACTGATAGCCGAGGCGGTGGAAATTTCCGGGCATCATAGCGTGAATAGAGTCGAGGGTGTGAAACTGGCGAGCGTATGGAGAGTGGTCTTATATAAACCGAGTTTACACGTGAGTGTGTGTGGTTGTGAATGTGCGTAGAATCATTAGCAAAACAGTGAGTGGAAATACCAACCGGACCAGAGTTCACAGAATCCCTCTGCTTACACAACTATCGTAGCACTAACTCATCCACACAGACGAACGGAAAGTGCAAGCGATGTTGAGAAGACATCATCCCGTCAACCAAACCAGAACTAAACCGTAGGCTGGACCCAACTCCATGTAGGTTTCCCCGTCGGCTTAACACTTGGTCACCCACCTTAACGCACAAAATCCCTCAGCCGACACTAAATAGAGATTTAGCTTGACTTAGCTCATTGGTTTTCCTCTTTTCATCTCGACCAACCCCGTAACTTTATCACTTGGTCTGACGAAGCCTTTGTGTCAAAACGAAACGTTGTTGGTTTTCCTCTTTTCATCTCGACCAACCCCGTAACTTTATCACTTGGTCTGACGAAGCCTTTGTGTCAAAAGCGAAACGTTGTCCAGCAATAAATCTACCGATTGGTACCAAACTTTCCAGAAAATCTGTTGTTCTATTAACCTTAGTAACACTTGTTCCATCGGAGTTCCCGTTATCCTCGTCCCAGAGTTAAACATGAGTATTCATGAGGCTAAAACACATTTGCGTAATCATGTCGACTGATCGGAACGTTTAAAAAGATGACAACAATTTCCTATCGATTCACGTGAATACCACGACGAACAGGCAAATGATAAGGGGGTGGGGTGAATGACAGATGATCAGTCGATGGTCTAAGAACTGTCATATATTCAGGCCCGACAGGCTGCTTGTTCACTTAGTCGTACAAGTGATTTTGACCTTACCGCACACTGTCAGTATGTTCACCCGATTCTGGCTTGTACGTCCTGGTTCCGTCCATTAGCACTTCTCTGGTGGTTGTGCCATACAATGCACCTAAACTCTGTGGTGTCGAGGCGCTTTTGGTGAGTTTGTCACCCACCTATTCTGCCCTAAATTCATCTCGTCTTGCGTTTCCACGTTAATCTCTATTTTTGGGATAGTTGTGAGGTTAAGTTGCTGTATTTATTTAGCTCTTGTTTCAAGGTTGGGAGTTGTTAATCAAGGTGATTGTAGCAGGGAGTCCTGCACTAATACTTCTATCAGTTTATAGGTATAGACATGCAATCGATACCCCATAGAATCGTATGTTGGTTGGAGAGAGCGTCATCGTCATCACTTACTGCAAACCGTATAAATGTGCGAGGTTGGTACGTAAATTGTGGAACCGCGATGCAGTTCTTGTTAATTGTTTAGTCTTCAAAGAACGTCCAGAAAAGTTCAAGAGGACATCGAGAATGTCCACTTTTGAAAAATTGTGCAAATGGGACTGTTAATTTCGTGTCTAATGGTGTGTAATCGCTAAATTCGTGTTGGTCACTGAACAACCCCGCGCTAAGGGGCGTTCTTCCTTTCACCTGCTGTGCTTTCAACTAGTCCTTAGTGTCCTGGAAGGCTGATGTGAGCCTGAATTCTCGCAATGTCAACTTTCTGTGGTACAATACAACACTCACTTGACTACAAATTACTTGTGTGTGAAATGTAGTTGCACCCAAGTTGTTGCCTTTCTAATCCGATGCGAGTTTTCTTCATGACCCCACCACGTCGGGATTTATGGTACCAGAAGAATCTACCTGGAAGTAGGTCTGAACAGTAGAATTGCTTGGATCTGAATGTCACTGCGCGTACCCCTTGGGACTCATCAGGTTGTGTGTGGCAGAATTCAGTTTCCCACGCTATTCTGATCCTCAACCAACCATTTATGCGAGAGTCTGCTGTGTGCTAAGCAATAGTCTGTGTACTTGGGTGATTTAACTGATCAACTTGTTAGTTCTAACTGGTTACCGATCTTCGCAGAGGGCCGTCACTAGTTGCCAATTTTTGGCTCATTTCTGTATGCATATGTTTTGTGTGGTTACTCAATTAACGCCCGCCCCATCACGTTAGTCATACATTGATTTTGCTGTCCTCATCAACTTATCTTCCGCCCTTTTGCCGGTCTGTTTTCAATATAGTCGCCCTCCTCTACCTCCTTCTTATCACGCCTAATGTGACAACCTTTTGGAATTGTCGCCGCCGCCGTGTTCTTTCCGGACAAATCATCCCAGATAGAGAGCTATGGTTAACTCGTCTAATTCTACGGACTCATCCGCGATCCAATGAGACCATATTTCACAGGCAGTGGGTTATACGCACCTACTATGCGAAGTCAGTGAACACATTATCAATGGAATTGGAAGTTTGCGATGAGATTGCTGATGCTTATCGGTTGCACTACGGTTTATGGGACTATCGGAGATTTCTTGTGGATCAAATTGGACCAACGGTAAAGTTCCTTTTATTCGGTGATGGCATACGGTTATCTTGGCAGGCGTGGATATTTAGTGCGTTGTTTATGAACATTGAATCATGAATCATATTGCCCAAATCCTGGACTATTTTGTGGATCCGACATCGCTAGTGGCCCTAATATACCCGGGGTTGATGGTTATCGGGATATATACCTAGGGCTAGTATTTCAAGTCCAAAATGAATCCGTTTACGTTGGAATTCAAATAAGAAAAACAGACTGCGCGACTCGCAAGCACCACCACTTGCAGGGTGAGTAGCTTGATTTAGACGACTGGGCTGCTCTTCCAGCCCACCTGGAACGTAACACGAGGCCTGAGATGCTGTCAGGTTGCTCAAGACAGGAACATCCGAAGAGCCAGGTTTGGGCTCGAATCTCAAACCCTCCGGTCGGTGGATCGGTGCCCCAACCGCTGAACCCTCCCAAGCCCAGCGGTTGGGAGTTCAGAAGATAGTCGGGAAGAAGTGTCAAGGAGAACCAAATTATTGGGCATTTCTGAGACGGATAGAACACCAAATCACCGCTAATAAGATATGCTATTCGTGGAATTTCCGTGACAATGGCTTCTCTTTGGATAGGATCCCCGTAATCCTATATTATCAGTCCGTTCAGTTGGGTTTGACAACCGTGAATCGCGTACATATATACGGTCATTCGGATCGCTGCAGTTATTGAAACAGATATTTTTGGGTATAAAGTATATGAAAGACTTTCGAAACAAGGAAACAGCGAGTTGATGATTGAGAACAGAAGAACAGACATCGCTGGCTGCGGAACACTGCTTTGTCGTTAAGGCCTTTGATGTTCTAACCTCGTAGGCAGCATGCGCCATTGCAGCCAAGACTCTTTTCATGCGCTCTCTACCTTGGGATACTTTTGAGTCTGAGCCTGCCTCCGCGAAAAGGACGGGCCGAGGTAGTCAATCATGTGCTTTGCGAAGAACATGTACGATTGAAACAGCTTAACAATTAGACAAGCAGTTGATTCGTGGCCGAAAATCATTCGTTGCACTTCTTCCCTATTGACCCGATGTTCCCGTCATATATGTGCAGGATTTCTGAGGCACTGTCGGTCAGAGACAAGCAATCTTTTTCTGTATTTAGCACACAGTAGTCAGGCTTCAAAGCAAAGCAACCCTGAACGTACTCTCTGTTTCCCACCGATCTTCGCACAGCACGTCGAACTCATTTTGACCAGAACGTCAACATTTTTACCCTAACCTCGGTTTTTTCGATTGCTACTGTTTAGGCCTGGGCAATATGGTATTATCTCAGCCCACGTGTCTCCTTCGAGTTGCTACGTGCCGAAAATGGGCCATAGCTTAACCATTATTTTACCATATTAATACTGTTCTATTGTTGTCATTGGAATTCCGGCAACGAACTAATAATAGGTTTGTATAGTGCGACAGTTTGGTTACATAGTTATATATGAACGTTATAAGTTAGGAACTCGCCACTATATGGACCTGTAAAAGCCCTTACTGGAGCTAGACTGAATTTTTATCAGTCATGCAATCCTGGCTGACTGATCTGGTTGTACATTGCTTGGTACTGATTTCCGACTCTAACTTCAGCAGAAAACAGTCCTCCGTTATTTTAGCGGATTTCTCGAAAGCGGACTGCTGTTCGTTGACTGTGACCTTCATTTGAAGTCCACTTTACCATCCCGTGTGTTCTAATTTTAATCCCTTACTGTGGAGCTATCTTATTTTTGAGAAGAATTCGTTTTCATAATAAACCACTTCGTATGTCTGGCTGCCTTGTTCGCATCTCCGTTATTAGAACTCTTACTCCAATTTGCTCCCCCAGTTGTGTAAACTGAAATGATCTGATTTAGTCTTGTAGTCCCTTCGTAATAGAGGACTCTCCTAAGGTAGTTCACTTGGCTTGAGAGTCTGTAACAGCACTCCTCTGTCGGTCTCCTAGAGGGATGTTATCCCCCAGAAGGTCATGTACCCCGGCCTGTTGGAGTTGTCCGTTTCGGAGGATGGCCATATTTATCTGTCTTACTTTGTATCACCCTGTGTTCCAACTTCACAACTTTCATTCTGAATTGCAAATCTGCGCTTTGTTAAGACACAGCTATCGTGCACATGACAGGGGCTCAATTGTCGATCAGATCAATCCAAGAAAAGCCCACCCGTGTTACGGTACGGTGCAGCTTTCATGTTTATGTCCATTTAAGGGTGACAGTCGATTTGTAAGTCCCTTCTGGTGGCAAAATGCATTACCGTTGGGATGCTCCTGCTTGGAGAATGTGTGACGTGACTCTTTCGGGAACCGTTTTCCGAATAGCTCCGAGTACTTTTGAGACTAAATACAACGTAAAAATGTACAGTTGGAAAAATATTTCTTTGGGGTGTATTTCTTCGCGGGTGAGTAATATAGTCGAATAGCTCCAGGAACTGTGGGACTGGCGGACATGGCTTGTTTTTTACCTTATGCCCAAGTTTATGCTATTCGATAAGTTATTCGCGATTTACCGCTAAGTTGCTTCCGACCCAATCTCGTTCTTCAAGATTAAGAACGTTCCATGCCAAAGCTGTTGTAATCTCGCTACAGGTGACCGGTAGTCGACGCTGCCAACATTACTCTTCCTGCTACTTTGTTTGTGCTTTCGGATCAATCTTTCCACGCTCCCCGACTTATAGGCCTTCGAAAAGGAGTTGATGCGACTCGACGAATGGCTTTCCTCCCATCCCACAGATGCTAGTGGATGGACCTACTTGGCCCAGCTACTGGAACGTACAGTCAGATGTTCCGTACCGCGATGCAAGGAACTGGTTGCCGAACGATTAAGTCACGTGAGCAGCTTGTTAAAATCCTATCCGGAACGGGAGTGTCTGTGGATGTTTATGTGAGTACAGTTATTATCTACCACATGCTGGTCTCGATGATGATGCTTTCTTTGCCGTTGAGTCTGTCTGGAAGAAAGTGTGACACGAGTCTGTGACATTCTTTGCACTGTTCAACTCGGTCATTTCCACCAACAAATTGAAAGGCACAAGTTTTCGACCGAGACTGGGTAAATTTAAGCTTATTACGTCCCACCGAGTAGTCCCTCACAATGGTGGACAAGTTCGTTCGATCTGAAAATTACTTTTCATCTCAGGTGCACTCTGCATACTATCGCAGTCGAACAGTGGCTCGCTCACACAAGTCAATCGGTGTTATCCTTTCCCAGATCACCGCTTGAATGTTTGGACACTTAGCCAAATATGCACTTCACAAAATGGAATAAGGAGGGTCTAGCTTTCCTGCCCAATTCATGGTGTCACCACTTAGAAGGTAGAGGGGAACATTAGCAACCCCCACACTGCTGATAGCCGCGTATCGATTCACTTGCTTATCAACAAGTGATCAGGAAGAACCAACTCAATTGTGGATTTGGGATCGCTCTGTTGACGGGAACCTTAAGCCTTTTCTGCTTTGACCAGATTACTACATACCGGCCGAGATAGTCAAGGATCATTGGAAGTGACCTAATAGCCGAGGCGTATACGCATACATACAACTTATCACTCGTCCTTCAAAGCTTCGGTTGGGGCATATGGCGAGAAGACCATCATTGCTTTTGATTTACAACAAGGCTGATGATTTTCGCCGGCAGACTTCAACTTCGTAATCTGCCGGTCACTCGAGTGGATATCCGAAAAATACTCTGGCTTCTAGTGAAATCAGTCAGGAATACACTGATGTTGTTTTGTTGTGTGTCGAGTTCGGTGTATGACTGGAAATCACTACGTCGAAGCTCAAGTTCTTATTCATCTGCATAGGTGTTCCCACATCAAGCCGCCCGCAAAATTTCCCAAAGCAAACATTCGTTTGGACTCAACCCCAACAGTTTGGTTAGTTTTTTTTTAATAAGATACAAATTCAAGCGAGTGATGTATTACAGTACAGTACTTTTTTGGGAGGGATCGGTGTGGCTATCTGCCATTTGACTGAATGATGTTTTGATCACATCCACAAGGTGGGATGTGAGTGCTACTCTCAGTTATAAGGAACATGTGCGAGACGAGCGGGTTTTACTTGAACTTTCTTGCTCTCTTTCATTTACCCTTCTTTGTCCATGTCACCAAACTTTTCCGAAAAAAATCGCTCAGCTGTAACCCTCATTCGGTGCATAGCCGCCATATCACCCGAAACAAGTGCAAGGGCTGAGATGCTGCCAAGTTGTTTTCGCCTCGACCACTGAGCTATCTCGGACCGACTTTGTCAGTGTGCAGTTCTTCCATTAAATGAATATTACTTCTGAGCTATATTCCACTCTATGTTGTCATTTTCGGATACACTCCATCTTTTAGGCGAACCGCGTTATGCCTGCTCAAACAATTGGATCGTGATTCTGCGACGGATTTTGTAGCAAATCAAACGGAAATATTCCCGAGTGAGGCACGACCCATAATTGCGGAACTCGTCAAAGTTCACGTGCAGTTCAAGTCCATGGAAAGCTATTTAGACTGGGCTTTCGAGAATGGTCTCACACGTTTCCCCCGTGCTCAAATGAGTTGGACAGAACTTCTTCGACTGCGTCACCTTTTTTGGTTAGGACGGGACTTTCTGTTGTCAATGGTGGATAGAGTTTTCTCCTGATTTTCTGTCGTTTTTTACTGTCATTATTATGGTGATATTCCCTCGTGCTGAACTTCCCTCTAACTTTTTATTATAGGGGCTCTAGCTGTAACCGTTTCTCCCGTAGGTACAACAAAGACCGGGTGTGTTTAGCAAAATACGCCCATTTGCAAATAAATCTGGCTTTGCGGGGGACTCACCTGAAACCTAGCTTAGCCTCTCCTTAGGGATGTTTTCAAGCAACTAAATGTGCTGCACCAGGTCGCCTCAAGTTTCAGTTGGTACGATATTCGAGATATCGCGGTACATGTATAGACGTAATACACTACTCATAAGGTCAAAGAATTTTCAGCAGCCTTATGAGTAGTATGAGTATTACGTCTTCAGCAGCGCACAAAGTTTATCGCCATCCTGAAAGTCAGTCATTGCTAATCACTGCTCTTTGGAAAACAAAATTAACACGGAAAGAGCTTAGTGTTTTGATGTTTCCACGAAATTCATATCACAGCAGTGTTCTGCATGAACAGTAACCTCTCAGGTATACCTTATAGAGTGTAATTATGCCCAGTCAGGCTTACTAAAAACAACGCAATCGCAAGTCCACCAACAATCTGAGACCGTTGATCACCAATGGCGAATTTGGTAGGTTGTCTTCTCTTCCCCTCCAGAAAAGCCACTTGGTTGTCCCCATAATGCTTAATAGTCCCGGTACTATCCGCTTTGGGTGTTCCGCCGATTAGTTCACTCGCACTTTCGGTCATTTCAGTGGCTGTTTGAGTCTGCTGATGTATAATAAATGTCATCAAGCTGGTGTCATCCTTCGATTCATGAACCCATTGGAGTTCAGGAAACACGAATTGAAGAGCGCTTGGCTTCAGTTTTCATTCTCATCCACGTATACAGAATCAAGCAAAATGAACCCTTTTTTCAACACGAAATCAAACATGCGGACCAAGGTCACCTGTGCAATGGTCCTTGTGTTCACACGGTTTGTGAGTTTGTGTGTGAACAAAGTGCTTCCGTCAACAATGCAAGGTCAGAGCCATCTTCTCGACCATAATAATCGTGCTAAATGATGTCTATTTTGAGTGGTGCAGTTCTGTAAACGACCGGGGAAATTTTACTCCGAAAGACATTGGTTGACATGGTAGCATGCTTTTGGCAGGGACAGGCGTTCCGCCTTTTAAGTGAAAAGACAGTGGTCGTTGAGGCGTAAGCCACTCACAATACGTTGTGAAAGGAAATGTTCTACTAGTGGTTTTGAGGAGCGATTGACTTCTGACCGGTCCGAAGATTGTCTTCTAGTGGTCGACTAAATATTACGACCTCTGTCGTTGTGGTCCCCATCCAACTGTTTGTCCAGCTTCATTTTACGTCATCTGGCGCTATTTTATACACATATATATTCTAACAAGTATAGCTGTGTAACTCTAGAAGGGGCACTCGAAACAACACCTTCGTTGATCGTCTCTTTTTTTGACCAGACAGGAGAAATTTTTGATGCTTCGTAGTCATTGTGATGGCGTCCTGCTAGGGGTAACTGGTAGCTTGCAGCAGCCCACTGGGTGTTCGCACCTGATAGTATTCCATCCAGTCTACAAAATCAGTGGTCTGCACGCGGAGTTCCGGCAAACTGTGGGTTTTCGGCCACTGGAGTATCTTAAAAGTAAACCGGTTGTTCTGGTTTCCACTAGAAACTGGCATGTTTAAGAGGACCCGGTTGCTCATCCCTTAGGTGACTACTCTGGAGGCTGTTCCCAAGGGGATGATGTAACCGTGGGGAAGTTGATGCCATGGTGACCGCTGCATCTGTTGTGAACAACTCTGAGTCCGTGCCCACTTTCAGTGTTATTGTGTAAGATCGCAGAAAATGAGTGTGAGTTCTGTCGTTAAAGACCGAAAGAGCCGCCGAGTCGGTGGTAAAGGTGAGAGTCTTCCTTAGCAGGGCAGTAGCTGCAAAAGTTTCCGGAACCTTGCGTTGCACACTCGCCATTGTTGTTGTAAATAGGGAAGAACGATCGATCAGGTTGACCATTTTCATGGTTTTCACGGAGGTTCTGCCCCTCTCGCATAATTGGAGAGTACGGTAGATGTAGGAATAGGTTAAAGAAAATTGTATCAACCGTTTTCTGCTTGCTGATGAGCGAGTTTTTGAGTGCCCATGTCAGGCAAGCGATGGCGACTGTCTGCAGAAGATTAGAACTTCTGTTACATATTTATGCATCATCCTCACTACGGAATGAAAAAAAGGCATGCGTTGATGATAAAGGGAGAAGTGCTTAGGACAGTTCTGTGAGGAATCGTGTTGAAATCTCAAATGGCAGGGTAACCACAGACCCGGACTTGGAAAGTTCGTTTGATGAGTAAGACCGATGGCCGTCGGGGAAGGGAGCACGAGTGCACTGAAAATTCCGAACCCCAAATAAGTGTAACGTGTGGTACTCTGTCAGACAGCTTGCTACAATAGAAAGGACAACCAACAACTTTTTTATTATCAGAGAAACCAGGTTAATGTTTGTGCTGCGGAATCAGGAAGGGTTACTATGCTTGGCGGGATTCATGAGTTTAGTCGAGAAGAGGCAACAGTGAGCCACCTTATTTAAGGAGGGATTAAGAGTCAACGTACATGTTTGATGGGCGCAAACGCAATTCGGCTTATCCCTTGCATCCATCACTCCAATAACTCGAAATTTAGAGTTTTTATTCGAACGCCAACAGGTGTAATGCTTCTTAAACTGCTCGTATTGCCATCACTACGCTATTAAACGGGAAATGTGATAATAATGATTGGTTCAAACTGGTGGGGCACATCGCCGGGCGTGATCTATGGGGCACAGTCAGAATAGAAGCATGACTGGTGGGAGTTGCCGGTACTGAAGATTGCGCGAAAGTGGAGCAGTCTCACAACCGGTGGGCATTATCCGACGTAGACGTGGTTGCGCCTAAACCGGCACGATCTAAATGTGGTGGACACCAAGGACAGGGGAACAGTTATCAGGGCTTTATATCTTCCGGGGAGCATATCAAGCTAAAGCAAGACCAAGCCGTCATAATGGCGCTCGACAGGAAAACTGCAACTTGCGGCAAATGAGGAACCAGAACAATGGATCTGGAGAAGCAGCAGAGTAGCAGTGGTCTGGCAGGTCATTTCAAACTAAAACTGAAAAACACTGCAGAGGCTCCGTGGCTTTGCATGATTGAGCTTATTGCCAGGGTCACGAAAAGCCTAAATGGGGATGATGAGTTGGAGAAATTGGGAATACGGATAAATGGTGGCAGGAATCTCAGAATCACGATGTACAGTGAAATTGTAGAGACTCACTGGTGTCGCTGTTGGAGTAGAGTCGGGTACAAAAGTTTATTGGGAGAGTGAGTTGTTGCTAACGCACAGGACGGAACGCGATCTGTGAAGAAAATGACTGACTTTGTGGAGAGCACATTCTGAAGGTTCACCGAGATGATTATATCCGAACGAAAGATTCAGCAGATTAGAATTAGCTCGTTACGGGTGCGACCGGGGCCAGGCAAAGAATTTTTTTATACTTGCAGGTGAGGCATAGAGCGGATGAGAGGGCACACTCATGGATAGAAATGTGGTTGCGGATGTGCCATCAAACCGATTATGACAGTGCCGTGCCATCACTGCACTGGCATACTTCGGCTTCTGGACAGCTCCGTAGCGGACGTCATGTTTGAGGTGATCAAACTGGGATATGCAACTCTATGGATTTTGAACGGCCAAGGTAGAACAAAGGTGATGTAAGATCGCGGGTGCTTTCGGCCTGGTTGGAGGTCTATTTATAAATCACAGACCAGTTGAAGTGGATAACCTCCATACAGGGTGTTCGAAGCAAGTAGTGCCGAATGGTGAAGCTTGGGACATGAAGGGAATGGGATGAAATCAGTAGGACCTGGTGAGAGTGAGCAGGTATCAGATAGCATGGAGTCCACAGTTAAGCTGGTGACAACAAGCGGCTAAATGGAACAGGATAGGGTTAGATTTGTCCTCAGTAGCCCAGAAATCAAGGACTGACTAAGCTTGTCAGTATAGTGCTATTGCAGTACGAGAGGCATAAAGACGGTATAATTATGCAGAGAGATGGTCTGGTAAGGGATATTAAACACAAGGGCTGACGGGAGTAAAGCCGCCGCGATGATGGACTAGTTTATCTGTAGTTTGGTATGCGAGGTGGAGAGTACCATAATTTAACAGGGAAAGTGAATGTAAGAGATAGAGTCACCAGTCTCGGATTCAATACTGTCAGCATCAACGAACAAGTGGCGCAAGGTGAAAAAGTTCATAGGCGCTAGCCTTATGTGTGAGTAGTGGGGGATTGGGAATTTTATTGTATGTAGAAAAAAGATTTTGGTGCAGTGTAGCCCCCAGCAAGACCAAGATGGTCACAGCTTTATAAGTTGATATGAACTATGAGCGTCGCAGAGTATCTTCAGGCTGTCCCATGCATTTTTAAAAAATACCAGAAGAAGGACCAGTCTTCCATCATCCTTGGTTTAGAGGGTTGTCAGATAAATGACACCACTGGGACAGGTCCAACCCGGAAGCTCAAGTGGTTAGAGCGCGAATTTATTGACCGAAATGTCTGTGGTTCGAACCCGATCTCTGTCTCTCGACTGCCCCTGTCTGGGCCTGGGCAACTTGGCAGTATTCCAGCCCTCGTGATTCCGTCGGGTGGCATGGCAGCTAGACACCGGAAGATTGTTACAGCTGAACGGCTAGAAGCTACAACCAGAAAACAGTGCTCTTTTGATGATTTAATCAATTAAAGGCCAGGCTCAGGACCATAGGATATAAGCAAAACACTGTGCTACTGGAGGGGTTGCGAGCGTACGAATGCACCATATTGCAACGCAACGTGGTGACTTTCCCAGCAAGCACACCCAGCAGCACCCGACTAGCACACGAGGTTTTTACCCCTAGTGCGTGCTACCAGATCTGCAAGATGGCAAGCCAACAAGCGGCCGTAATTGCACATTAACATAGAGCTACAGCATCCGGATTTCATCCGGTTGGGTGAAAGCCACGCAGTAGAACAGTATGTCAGTCCAGACAATCAGTTTCTCGAAAAGGCAGGTCGCAGAGGGGGCAAATGAAGCGGCAGCTACCGTTGGGGCAATGGGAATAGAGTGGAGATATTCTGAGCGTGTGCACTACGGCCAAACGAAGGTGGAGCGTTTGTGTGAGCTGTCAAGTCAAGCGGAGGCGCACAGCAGCGTTACGTGTGTCTGCTTAATGGGTTGTGTAGCACCATCAGACACTTTTTGGACGTATAATACACTCTCAGTTATGAGAAACCCTGATTTTCTTTTTCTTTATGGTGTTTAGGGCTAGGCAAAACGAAGCACCAGTCATTAAACTGGGCTGACAGTATTCTGTGCAGAAAGCCAGCTATTTCAAATGAGGTATCATTTGCTTGGGGAAAACCCGGGCCAGTAATGTATGCACTCAGATCCAGCAGGCATTGCATGCAATGGTTGCTTCAAGGAATTCAAGGAGATAGCAAGGCATGTTAGTGGATTATCTTCATTTTTTACGACTACCTGTACCGTCATCAAACTTTGAGGTGATTTGATCGAGGAAACCATGGGGTATTTGGGTATGAAGTATGGTGAAAGCGGCTTCAAAAATGAGGAAGTTATCTACGGAATGCGAAAAAGTATAGTGTGTGCTATTTCGAAGCTACTCGGGGAGACTGTTCCAGATGCGAGCGTAGTAAACTAGGAAGAATTAGGTTTGTACAACCTGGGAGCCTGGAGGGTTGCCGGAATTACGGAGTTTATAGCGAGTATTTGACTTTAGGTTTGGCTTAGCCTCTGCTATAAAGGCATTCTGGTGCAACAGATTGTGTAGGAGAGTGCGATGTGGCTTAAACTGCCCGAGTTTTCGTAGCTNGAAGAAGGAACAGTCTTCCATCATCCTTGGTTTAGAGGGTTGTCAGATAAATGACACCACTGGGACAGGTCCAACCCGGGAGCTCAAGTGGTTAGAGCGCGAATTTATTGACCCAAGGTCCGTGGTTCGAAACCGACCTCTGCCTCTCGACTTCCTCCATCTAGGCTTGGGCAACTTGGCAGTATCCCAGCCCTCGTGATTCCGTCGGGTGGCATGGCAGCTAGACACCGGAAGATTGTTACAGCTGAACGACTAGAAGCTACAACCAGAAAACAGTGCTCTTTTGATGATTTAATCAATTAAAGGCCAGGCTCAGGACCATAGGATATAAGCAAAACACTGTGCTACTGGAGGGGTTGCGAGCGTACGAATGCACCATATTGCAACGCAACGTGGTGACTTTCCCAGCAAGCACACCCAGCAGCACCCGACTAGCACACGAGGTTTTTACCCCTAGTGCGTGCTACCAGATCTGCAAGATGGCAAGCCAACAAGCGGCCGTAATTGCACATTAACATAGAGCTACAGCATCCGGATTTCATCCGGTTGGGTGAAAGCCACGCAGTAGAACAGTATGTCAGTCCAGACAATCAGTTGCTCGAAAAAGCAGGTCGCAGAGGGGGCAAATGAAGCGGCAGCTACCGTTGGGGCAATGGGAATAGAGTGGGGATATTCTGAGCGTGTGCACTACGACCAAACGATGGTGGTGAGCTTTCAAGTCAGGCGGAGGCGCACCGCAGTGTTACGTGTGTCTGCTTAATGGGTTGTGTAGCACCATCAGACACTTTTTGGACGTATAATACACGCTCAGTCATGAGAAACCCTTATTTTCGTTTTTATGTTGTTTAGGGCTAGGCAAAACGAAGCACCAGTCATTAAACTGGGCTGACAGTATTCTGTGCAGAAAGCCAGCTATTTCAAATGAGGTATCAGTTGCTTGGGGAGAACCCAGGCCGGTAATGTAGGCACTCAGATC
The DNA here is from genome assembly GCF_000715545.1 of Opisthorchis viverrini. Classification (NCBI taxonomy): domain Eukaryota; kingdom Metazoa; phylum Platyhelminthes; class Trematoda; order Opisthorchiida; family Opisthorchiidae; genus Opisthorchis; species Opisthorchis viverrini. The sequence goes on from NW_008751870.1 coordinate 879,018, forward strand.
CAGCAGGCATTGCATGCAATGGTTGCTTCAAGGAATTCAAGGAGATAGCAAGGCATGTTAGTGGATTATCTTCATTTTTTACGACTAACTGTACCGTCATCAAACTTTGAGGTGATTTGATCGAGGAAACCATGGGGTATTTGGGTATGAAGTATGGTGAAAGCGGCTTCAAAAATGAGGAAGTTATCTACGGAATGCGAAAAAGTATAGTGTGTGCTATTTCGAAGCTACTCGGGGAGACTGTTCCAGATGCGAGCGTAGTAAACTAGGAAGAATTAGGTTTGTACAACCTGGGAGCCTGGAGGGTTGCCGGAGTTTATAGCGAGTATTTGATTTTAAGTTTGGCCTAGCCTCTGCTATAAAGGCATTCTGGTACAACAGATTGCGTAGGAGAGTGCGATTTGGCTTAAACTGCCCGAGTTTTCGTAGCTCAAGGCCCAAGATTACGCAGCAGGTGCGGTATGAGAGAGGGTTGAACCGTAGAAACTTTGGTAAATAGGCGCTGGACGTTTTCAAGTGCTGGTCTAAAACCTTGAGTATACAGGGAAAAGGAAGCAGGACAAAATTCCACGAATGGTAGCATGCATAGCTTAAAAATGTCCGCCTTTATGCTTTGAAGATGAAGGGAGCGCAATATTAAAAAGCAGAGCCTACGTACTCGAGTGACCTGGAAGTGGACTTGGTGGGAAAAGCTTAAAGTACAAGAGTACCTCAGATCAAAACCTTGGATCTCTGTCGAACGATGACAGGTCTGCCATTAGCTGTGAACTCATCAGCTGGGGGAAGCAGCTGAAGGAAATTATTTGGGACTTAGCAGAAGAGAAGCATAGGCTGGAGGCACTTGACCAGAGAGTTGATGTCTTGTTGGATCTAGTGGGGGGGAACGCGTAAGCAATCTTTATGTCATCTGCGAACAGGATGGGCTTACCGTGGGACACAGCACTGATGGTGTCGTTGATATACAGTAGGAAGAGAATGGGACCTAGCACGCTTCTTCGAATGATCCCGATAGTGATCAATAGTGAGGACGACTGTTTGTCGCCAATTGATTTTATTTGCGCTCCACCGTACATAGTTGCGACGCAGCCCCTATTGATTTGAAGAATGGCAAGGGCATCAGATAGGGAAATGGTTACGTTGCTGAGAGACGAGTGGCTACTCTGTTTTGAAGATGCGGAATGTGAGATTATGTGTTTGAGTTTGGAGGTAGTGGCAAGTAGCAGCTAGCAAGTTAGTCGTTCAGGTGGTTGGTTATACTCATAGGATCGGTGACGAGACAAGTAACCGAGTGACTGGTGTACACCACCCACGGAATAGGCAACTGAGTAATTCAGATTGATAATGGGCTCTGATAGTGGTGCTGTTTACACGTCATTTAACAAAGACTTGCAAGGGTTCTCGGTCAGTCGAGAGCTTACTTGTGAGAATTAATGATGAAATCTCCGATATTCTCTGCCAGCTCGGCGTATTTCGGTATCAAAGGTTTTCAGTAACTTATTACGGTGAGAGATACCAGTGTATTCGTCAAGAGAAAAGGTCGCTCGAGTCCCGGAAGTCAGCAAGGGTGGAAATGCCAGTGAAACATCCGGAGACCGGATTCGAAAGAGAAAAGAACTTGTAGAACCAGATGAGCCATAAGTGACTGCTTTACAAGAAACAACACAGTGAACACTTCCTGGGAAGCGTGGACCAACTGCGGCCGTAGCCAGACGACCCTCATTTGAGAACATTAGGTCTAAGGTGTGTAGGCCACGGATGAGGCCTACATTAAGTTGAGTAAGCAGCGAGACTCACCAAATAAGGTCCGTAGTGAACGACCAGGAGATATCCAGCAGATTGAAGTCACCCAGCGCAAAAGAATGGGAGAGAGCGTGCACAAAGGAGATAATACGGGACAAGTCAACAATGGAGGCGGTGGTGGTAGAGAGATGCAGCGTACTAGTACAGATCGGTTGGTCTGTTCTGTAGAGATCCAGATGGCCTTCGAAGTTCTTTTGAGGGCAGAATATTCAATGAGACCTGCATGAAGTTCCGCTTTGGAATAGATGGCACAGCCTCCACTCCTCTAGTTTTTCTTATCGTAATGATGGATAATATAACCGGGAATTCTAATAGCTGGGTCCGGAGTTTCAACTGATAGCAATGTTTTGGTCGCACAAATCAGAGTTGGTCATGCAACGGCGATAATGGCTTGGAGATTATGGATTTTTGGCAGTGACGAGCGGGCGTTAAACAAAATAGCTGAAGCCCGTTGGCCAGCAAACCATACTGGTTAGGAATTTACTAACCCCTCTTACGGTAAAATTCGGTACTAAGGGGAAATTTGTGATGGAGATGTGGTTAAATAATGTAGGATTTACAAAGCTTGTGGCTAATGGCACGTTTATCGCATTTAACACCCAGTTGATGGTACCGTTTGGAATAGAAATCAAAATATGGGCAGGTGAGATTCACATTTATTAGCGATGATTCACAAATTTGGGGAACTTGACTCATGAATGACCTATGTCGAGAGACGATGCCCAGGCAAAGATAGTACTGCTTTCCTTACCAATTAACAAACCACACCATCTCAAAGTTGACTTAAGAACTCGGATTAACATCATTGTTCCTTGGCAAGACGTAGATGTAGGAAACTGTCAGTCTGCTAAGCGTGCAAAGTGAGCGAACATAATTAAGTGCGCCGAAGATAGCAACGACGTTTCTCTCCTTATTCAGACAAAAGAATGAGAGCGGAGTATACTTCCAAGCTTAGCACAGTAGTCAACAATCTTCATGTAGCGGTCGACGGAGATCATGCTTTACCCCTGTAGGGTACAGAAGGGAAAATGTTGAGTGGCGCATCTTTATATATTTAGCCAATTCTTATCCGGTAGGTGCACTTGTCACCAAAACCGTTGTGTCGCAAAAGATTTTTGTGTGGAAATATTAATTTTTTCTGCGTGATGCTCAAACAAAGATCCGCCATACTGTGCCTTGCTTGGTTGAAAGTTTTTTTTAAAAATTAATCTCTCTTCGTAATTTGTGGCGCGCATTTAATGTCACAGTTGCAGTGAAATGAATTCAGATATATTTGTTGGGAAACTGGCAGCTGTCCGATTTTCATCATTCACAGTATTGGAGAATAAATAGAGATTATTATGTGGTATTTGTGCTTGCGGTAGGCAATAAAGGCGCCAACGCTGTTTTGTTTTACGAGTGGGTAAGTGAAGCAGGTGGCGAAGAAAACCTAATAAAAATCGAGGAATCCGGGGAAGTTAGTAAGTTGGGCACATTTTCTAACAACAAACAGTTGATGAAACACCTGTTGTCAGGTGCGGTTTTGCCTAAGGAAAGACGGGAACCATTTAGAAGTCACCTTTTACTATCTTGAACACAACCATAAATGGACCAAGTTTTGTATGGTTGGCTTCCGGTGAATGGACGGCTAAACATAGGGAAGTTGGGCACCTGCATGGCCCTGCTAAAGTATCCAATGCCGTCGAGTGAAGTGCGGCAGTTTGTAGCCGGTTAATTCGGCAAGGTTTTACTCAGAACATATACAGCTACTGCCGGAACTGTCGACCAGCTTTGTTTAGTAAGTGACACATAGTGGGGTTATATTGTGGCGAATGATGTGCATTCCGTTCTGACTGAGCTTCGCATGCCTGGACTGGTGCTTGTTTTGAAGTCGGGGAAAGAGCACTGCAGCCGGACATGCTTCGCCAGATGGCAGAAGATAGTGCTGCAAAGGTTACCATAAGTATTAAATGTGAGGGTACATAAGCTAATAGACAACTCGAATTAGTCTTTTTTAAACAAGCAATTTGTGGACTGTAGATACAAGCTGTACAAGTTAACGACCACAGACGGCATCGTAGTGGTTGCCCGGTTATATGTGTCTTTGTGGAAAGCAAGCAGATTTCTCTCACGCTTAAACTGTTTTGTTTGTTCAGGGAAGTTATGGGTGAACAATGTAAAACAGAAAGTTTGTCGTGGACAAGATGGGGGCCTCGATGTTGTACCGTGTTAATTTAAATGCACGGAGCAGTCAGAAAACACTTACGTATCATAGAATGCCAGTATATTATGTTCATAGGTATTCTGCGAATAGCTTACACGTATTCCATCGTATAGCTCGCCTAGACAATGCCAAACAGTCCGCTCATCTGTCCGCTATTATCGATGTAGAATTGACCTATTCAGTTGATTAGCATAATGCACAGTCGCATTTGGCCGTGTCCGTCAGCTAAGTTCTTATTGCTGTATCATACATGCGACGGCAGTCTCTTTCACCTAGTTTGGGACCCGATGGTTGGTGTTATAACGAGCAGCCCACCATGTACATATACAACCGCGAGCTGTCCACCCATGTTAACATGTTATGTTTTGCAGCGCCGAACACCGTAGCCAGTAAACACCGAATGCCTCAACACTGATATCAGGAGATGTATCATATAACTCGACCCACGGACATAGATCATCGTCATCTGTAAGCCTTAGAAACTATTCAAATAGAATTAGCGTACCGATTTCGATTATTACTATGAATTATCCAGTCCCGAGAACGCAGGTTCCGGCAGATGCGGTACAAAAAGAGTGGCACCCTTGAATATTCTGTGTCAAAGAGTTTAATTCAAGTTCTCAGCGCAACAACTTCAACAAGCCGGCAACTTTCACCTCACTATAGACGATTCACGCTTTACCGTAGTTCGCGATATCTTATTCCATTAGACTCTTTTTCAATTCGGGGTAAATGTTGACCGTGAACATTTGCACACTTAAACAAATCATCCATATTGAAGACCAGCAGAAAACGCATTAGACGTAAAATGTCTTTCCTATAAAGTTGTAACCTTGAAAATGTGGTAATTGCCAAGAGATTGTTCCCACTCTCCGAATGCCGATCAGGAAGCTAAGTACTCGCACGATGGAATTGCATTTTCGAAAACATTTACTTGTCCATGATGGACACAAACAGGCAGGCAATTGAGTTCGAAATACAAGGCCAACTTTTGAGTGCCATATAAGAGTCTCGAGGGCTAGAGGTTCTAGGAAAAACATTCCACCACAATTTTTCCTCCAAAGGTATGATTGCATCAGTGATAATGAAATTTGGTTATCTGCAATGATATGAACCTGCATTAAAATAATAATAATAATAATAAATAATGTCTAGTCCCAGCTTCTGGGTGACATGCCCTCTGCCATTGTCACATGTTTACACTCAGAATGAAGCATGACTGGGGGGTTTACGAGGATGCGGGTTTCACAAAACGTTTCAGCATTCTGGCGTAAAAAGCTTTATTTCAAGGAAAAATCTTACCCTGGATCAAGGCGATACATTGAGAGAAACCATTCCGAATTAAGGTAGATTCTACCTGCTCTTCTGCAGCGCCGGTCTCCATTGGAGTTCCTCAAGGCCCTGTTGTGGAAATACTACTGTTCCTGATATAAGTAAACGATCCTCCAGATGTTCTCGCAAGTCCGTGTCTTCATTTGCGGACGACTGAAATCCTGGAGTTTCAATGCCAGTGCCCTCCAAATAGATGTAGTCGCTGGCAAGCAGTGGTCGTTGATCTGGCACCTTCCTCTGAACAACGAAAAGTTCGCCCATATGCCATTTGGAGGAGATTCGGCAAATTCCTTTCTCATGCATGGCGATAAAGGACCAGAAAACATCATGAGGATAGACGCCAAAAAGGATTTGGGCCTCTGGGTCCCCTTAAACCCATCCTTCCCCCTGCACCATGAGAAATCGTTCCAAAAGCATTCGCCATTTTACGGATGATCCCACGCAACTTCTCCCGTATCACCCACATGGACTTCCAAATACTGTATGGGGCCTAGGTCAGATGGTTCCTGGGATATGCCAACCAAGTTGTCTACTCAGGACACACGAAAGACGTAACCCTTATTAAGCGTGTCCAGCGAGCTACTACAAAACTTGTTGCTGGCCTCAAATCCGTAAGCTGCGAAACGCGTCTCGCGTTGCTCGATCTCTTTCCCCGAGGGGACTCTATTCTTACTTATGCCGTCTTTGAACAAGTCTTGGCAAACAGGCTTTTCACCGTTGACCCAGCAAACACACGAAGGGGACATGGTAAGAAGAAATCGATGCTTAGAGCGCACATATTCAATAGGCTAAATTTTTTCACTTTTGGTAGTAGCTGCGTGAAATGACCTTGCACTGACGGTTGTCCACGCTCCTTCTATAACCCATTTTAAAGCACTGTTGGACATTTATTTATGCGGGTCATCACCCTGGTATACATACCGCACCGCGCTGAGAATATAAAGAGAAGTGCTACTCTTTTTTTCGCTTGTGCTTCTCAGGTGAACGACAGACGCTAGGCGACAAAAACAAAAGCGACCCGGGAAACCTGGGCAAAAGCCTCGATCCTGTGTATCAACCATGAATCCGTGAATTCGCAGAGGTTTGGCAATTAGGACCATTGTGCGGCCAAAGAGCCCCCATAAATGGCTGTCCACTCATTAGGCACGTAATTAGTTTGCTGGACGCAAACTGCATGTGGTTTACGATCGGTGTATGCATACGTAATGTTTGCGGCACGTAAAACTGCAGTGTTTTTTGTCCAAATGGCCAATCAGCATAATAGGCTAAAATACCGCATAAAAGTTTAGCAATCGTAGGTGTAAGGGCGTTACATACATCCCATACCCAAGAAGCGTGATATCGGTTTTCTTTTCATCTCAATGCAGTTGGGAGAATATCGCAAAGAAAATAGACTGAAACTGAGGCACGTATTTCAGAAAAAACATTTGACTGGCAGTATTTTATTAGTGGTAATGTTTGTCCCTCAACTAGTTGGTGGCATATTGCCGGGTGTGAACTTATTGGTACAGTCAGAATAGAAGCATGACTGGTGGGATTTAGCGAACTGATCCAGGGAAATCCCTACAGCGCTGTGTAAAATATCCATAATTTGACGCGTATGAAATGAATATGAATAATTAACATCATGAACGGTTTCCACTTTCCTGAAGATGTCTTTGATCCATCTTTTCTTCTCCACACTGCTTGCTGCTGACTACATACACCAATCTTTCAAATAAAAGTTCGCAGTTACTCGGCATTTGTGTTTTCGGGGATCTCGTTTGAAACCCAAGTACATATATTTGCAAGACTTTTCGCACTGAGAACTTAAGTTCATTCAGTTTATTTAATCAATTTTCTGTGCTGTATATGACTGTCATCAAAAGCATTATTGTCCTGTGAAGGAACATTTGGACGGGTAAAGTCGAAAAGAAGCTGGATGACGTCCCCCCTACCTGAACCACAAACACGTCGGATTTCGTACACGAGCTTATCACGCAAGTTCACGAGCCACGAGTAGCCATTGTTGGAAACATCTTTTAGGCGACCCAGGAGTCGTATGTTCAGGCCGTAGACCACGTGACTTGGTTCAGCCACTCATGTGCTGAAGTTTGGCCTGTGCGTGAATGAACTCCTGTGAGCCACCATGGCTCTGAGTAATTTTACTCACGGCAAGGGTTTCAAAAAGCGTACGTGGGAATGATGAATTCGGGGAAGTGGACAGTAGTAGGAGTCTCAGAAACACGATGTACATTGAAACTGCGGAGACTTGCTGATGTCTCCTTTGGAGCATAATTTGTAAAATTTTTCTTGGGTGAGTGAGTTGGTGCAAACCAAGTTGTCGATTTCTTTAGTCTGTTAAAAACCTACTAGATTTGGCCAGATCGTATTTGGCTTCGCTGCCACGAATTCAGACCTGGACGAACGTGCCGTTTCTTGCCATATGCCCTCCATAGCTTCTGGAGGGTGCCATTTCTGCACCCAGAAATGCGCACTGTTTGGTTAAAAAATGTCGTCTTGTCATCCTAGTGCGGACAAGGTAAAATTGCATATGAATATGATGCCAATTTTTGGCCAGTAATCACTAGTTTGGTGAAGCCTACACCAACCGCAGTTTTACCTGATTTTTATGGCGCCCACAAACCGGATATTTTTTGTTCCATTTGCGCGGTGTAATATTTGCCCTAGGATTTGTCTCTATGAGTGTAATGGTGATACTAATGGTCGGCAGGCACGCGGGTAGTATGTGTTGTTCGTAGAATTTCGGTTTGCGTTGATTGAAAAATGGAAATCTGTTGCGGAATTCGCGGGGCCACTTTGCAACATTTGCTTTTATTTGGCCGACGAACGATTGGAGGCAATGAATCTCCAGGAGGACTCGTTCGGGAGAATATCTGTGTCCAGTTTTTGTAACTAAGATGCAGATTAGAGTTTTGCTTCCTTGTTCAATCGTCTGTAACCGGTCAGTTGGCACTACCGAATAAATAACTCCGCAGCGAATGCCTTCTTCCTCTCATTTGGTGCCGTGACCAGGATTAGGATGAAGATCCCGTGGCCACAACTCTTTGAGGATGAGGATTTTCGGACCTTCCTGGAGGACTCTGAGGAGGTTGCGGAGGCTGCAGGGCTGGAGACCGACCGGGGTAAGTTGGCAGCGCTGAAGA
>NW_008751870.1:891359-902186 GCF_000715545.1 Opisthorchis viverrini
AGTATGTGTTGTTCGTAGAATTTCGCTTTGCGTTGATTGAAAAATGGAAATCTGTTGCGGAATTCGCGGGGCCACTTTGCAACATTTGCTTTTATTTGGCCGACGAATGATTGGAGGTAATGAATCTCCAGGAAGACTCGTTCGGGAGAATACCTGTGTCCAGTTTTTGTAACTAAGATACAGATTAGAGTTTTGCTTCCTTGTTCAATGGTCGGTAACCGGTCAGTTTGCATTCCGAATAAATAACTTCGCAGCGAAGGCCTTCTTCCTTTCATGAGTATTGAGCTACCGGAAGTCGCGTTGGGACAGTTATACACTGGAAGCTATGAGAATTACAACGCTTCACGACGGAGCAGCTGCAGGTTGGCATAAAGCCCGTCTTCAGAAGTTTCTAATAAGGATAGCCACGTTAAACTCCCTCCAACAAATAGCTGCATAATGCATTTTAACTATGCATGGAAGCACTATGCTTTCGAAGCTGCTTCACGGCGTGAGTTGTGAGGCCGGTATGAAGATAGGGGTGAGGGGAGCGAATACAGGACGCAATGCGTGCGTTGTAGTGGAACCCGTAATTTTCCCGTAGCCTCAGTGATATCATTAGGCCTGTATCAATGTAGAAGTCTGGGTATTGAGCAGGTCAGGAAAAGATTTGGGAGCAAAAATGGAGAAGGCTAAGATTCGCTAGTTGCTCGGAATTCTTAACCAGTAGTACTGTGTGCAGCCAATAGTGCTTCTTAGCGGGCGATACGGCGCCGCGTATGCGGCACAATGGTACATTTAATTATGCATTTCATAGATGAGCGCGGGTCGAGATATGCATCTTGAGGCCCAAAAATGGAACTGCCAGAGCTAACACGAGCCTGAAGAGAGCAGTGTTTGACACATGACCGGCTAAGTGTTTTAATCATTGGATGGTAAAAGGCGTCACGTCTAATCCAAACCCCAAAACGGGAGCGAAGAGACTTGTTGGGCCCATATGGGTTAGAAAGTATCGTGACAAAAATACTGTGAGCGTCGGCTTAGTGCCAGCTAAGCTGCCTGACCGTTGAACCACGACAGAGTTCAGGCCCTGAGACGTGCATCCACGCCGGGACAATTTTACGTTATTGTGCGCCACGTTGAGTTCTTTTATGGACCAGCGTAAATAGCATCAACATTAACTGAATGAAGTGCCTTTGTCAAGCGCCTGCGCATTCAAATAAAGGCAAGTGGTAGCATTATTATTCGCGCATTTTGTAGGAGACCGTAGTACACCCAGTGCACCGGACTTTGGATTTCATAATCTAGTCTCGTATTGGTTTCAACTCAATCGTCGTGATTGGGTATAGTGGTTTGCGCTGAAAACACTCCACCTGAGAATTTCATGTTCGTCGAGCTAGTCCTGCTAGAAGAGGGAAGGGTCAGCGAGATCAAACAGCTTAAGCGGTAGTCGTCGACCAAGCAACAAAAACCTTACCAAGTTGAAAGGGTACTCTCCGATTTTTTGGCCTCAAATATACGATGGTCGTGAAAACAAGCTCAAAGCCGACTCAGCTTCACCAAATCTGTTGAGCAATGCGGTGCACTGCTCACCTTCATGTTTTGAAAAAAGCGTTTAGACGCTTGTTCACGATCCGCATGGTCTCTCCGTCGGGTCTCCTCCCCTGAAATTCTGCCATTAGTGAACCACTGTCAATAAATCCTTGCAAACAGCCGTGATTTGCACAATATGCCAGGACTGTTAAACCCCTGGCGGGCGGCTACTCCACGATCGATGTGGACTAGAAACTTTAGACACGATCGTGTATTCAGCAGCTTTTCCCCATAAAAACACTCATTCGTGGTTTGGTGACGCAATATGTACTGCTCATTTTTCTTTCGACGTCGTTCAGCGTTGTTGCTCAAGTCCACCTGGGGGCGGCCTGCTTCTCAAACCGACTCCCCCAGTTACGCCTTCGAGCACATTTTGCTTCTGGATGACCTTGTTGCTCTCCAATAATCGGAGCCAGTGCATCACATTCAACACTGGAAAATCAGGGCCACCAAGATTCTCTGTCCATGGCTTTGTCATGCCTTTGTTTCGCATGGTGAGAAAGGACCAGCAAAAATCACGAGCATAGGTGCCAAAAAGGATTTGGGAATATGGGTCTCCTCAAACTTGTCCTTCTCACTGCATCATGAGAAATCGACCCGAAGAGCATTCGCCATTCTGCGGATGATCCGACGCACCTCCCGTGTTACCCGCATGGACTTCCAAATACTCTATAGAGCCTACGTCAGACCGCTTCTGGAGTACGCCAAGCAATTTGTCTATTCAGGACGTACGAAAGACGTCACCCTCATTGAGCGTATCCAGCGGGCCGCTACTAGAATGGCTGCCGGCCTCAAATCCGTGAACTACGAAACGCGTCTCGCGGTGCTTGATCTATTTCCCCTGGAGTACCGTCGCCTCCGAGGGGACCTAATTCTTACTTACGTCCTGTGTGAACAAGACTTGGCAAACAGGTTTTCACCGTTGACCCAGCAGATACCCGGCGGGGACATAGCAAGAAATATTTCAGGCTCAGGGCACACACATTCATTAGACAAAATTTTTTCTCATTTCGGGTAGTGGCTGCGTGTAATGACCTTCCTCCAGCGGTTGTTCACGCTCCTTCTCGAACCCAATTTAAAGCACTATTAGACATTAATTTATGCGAATCCTCGCGCTGGCAAGCATACTGCCCCGCGCTGAGAACATAAAGAGCGGTGCTACACCTTTTTTTCACTTGTGCCCTTCAGGTGAACGACAGCCACTGACCGACAAGAACAAAAGCGACCCGGTAAACTTGGGCAAAGGCCTCGATCCTGCGTATCAATCTGTGGATCCGTGAATTCGTGAACTAATTGTTAGAACCATTGTAGGCCATATGTGACCTTGGGCGGTGAGTAGTGTAGTGTACCGTGTCTGTCAGTTTGACTGATTTGTATGTAAGTATTGGTGATGTGCAACCTTGCTTACTGGGCTTTGGCTCATGAGCTTTATTTCTGTTTTCCATCCACAGAAATCGTCGTGAACACCCGCCTTCGGAGAATCACTGTCCCCTGGTGCGGCCATAGCGTGCATATTACAGTAGAAAGGCCAGAGTCACAACAATCGAAGGTGGGGATTGAGGTAGAGTAATTCGAATTGGAAGCAAATGGCAAGTTTTGTCTCGAATTTGTGGTTTAACTTGAAACCAAGTAGACTCACTGGTGCTACTGTTGTAGGGAAGTCAGGTGCAAAGAATAGGTTCGATTGAGAGATAGTGCTATTGCGCATGGGGCTAAACGATCGTGGAAGGTTATTTAGCCGTCGAATACCCGGATAACACGGTTATCTTACCGAGTTACAAACGGAGAACACGGACTGATGCTATTACCACAACCTCGTGCACAACTTCTTGTTAGTTCGTCACATACTGATTGTACCCGCACGATAAATACCTCATTTTCGACTGTATAATTATACATACTCGCTGAATGGCGCTTTAGGTATCACTGATTTGTGTCAACAACACTCCCATCACATGCATGTAGCAGTAGAATAGGTCTGATAACAGCGATTTACGGTAATATGGTGGTGATTTCACCATTATTTACCGTTGACATATGGTTTAATAAGGGCCATTTGATCGTCCGACCACCGTCCAACCGTTCAATAACAGGAAAACGTGGTTATTTGACTGTTATTTAACGGAGCATTAACCGGAAAACACGGTTATTCGACGGCTATGTTGGTGCAAATAACCACGTTAACCATGCAAGGTGGTTATCAGACGGTCATATAGCCGTCATATAACCGGAAAACTCGACTATTTTGGACTGCGTGTACTGCTAGGGCGAACACCGTGTATGGGAGGCAAGCCGAAATCGCAGCGGAAAACCAGGTTGGTCACATCCGAACGAAAGTTTCATCGGGTCAGAATGAACTCGTCCCAGAGGCGGTTAGAACCAGGTGAAAAACTTGATCGTAGTTACAGTTGCAGACTCGGGTGGGCGAGAGTTTGCGGTCGAGATGCTGAAGAAAATAATTGCGGGAGTGCCATCACACTGGGTATAGCAGTGCCATACCATCTGGGTTAGACGAAGGGATTGACACAGAATCAGGCCAACGCAGGGTCACGGATGATTTCCCTTCAGTTGGAGTACCATGTGAATGTAGACCGGAGACAAGCCAGGTTGAATGAATAACAGTTGTACGGGGCGTTTTGGCAACAGTCAGAGTTTAAAGCTTAGGAAGAGGAGAATCTGGAAGGATTAGGATGAGAGCAGTAGTGTCTGGTGAGTGCCAGGGGGCATCAGATAAAGTAGCGTTCAATAGGAAAAAATTAAAGGGGATGAAAGCAAGCTAAGAGGGTGGAATTGTTTGATGACCTAGGAATCAAGAACTAGCTGGGCCGGAGTAAGTGCCTAACTTTGGGAAGACAAGGACTTTGTCACCTAGGTACCTAGCAGGGACGCTAGCCATTGGGCTGGTTGGAGCAGGCAATTACATGGCGATAGTTTTTAGCTTACCAAAAGAATCCGAACATAGGGTCTCAGCTGGGTTGGAGCAGTTACATGGCGATAGTTTTTAGCTTACCAAAAGAATCCGAACATAGGGTCTCAGCTGTGCAAAAACGGAGTTAATGTGAGCAGGTACAGTAGACAAGTAATAAGCGGTCAGGCAACGCCTTTCGAGATAATGGATAAGAACCGTATTTCAAGTGAAAAATACTATGTCAACTAAGTTATTTTCTTAAATGGGGTTGTGTTACCCTTTTTTGCAAGTTTCCCACCAGTATCTCTTCACTGAAATCCTTTGTAGCCTCTTCTGACACAACGCTCTTATCTAGTTCATCTTCATCTTTATTATCTTCACTGGAAGATTCTTCCTTTTGTACAGAACCCTCAGCTTTCCATGGCACTTGGTCATACTCTGGCTCATTGCCGTTACTTTCATTTTCTAATGCAGTTGATGCAACAGCTGAATTTGACTTTTAGGGAAACCCCAGAAAGGTGGACGCTCGTTGTCCAGAAGATTGCATGGAGCTGATTAACAACCTGGAAGAAACGTTGAAAGTAACAGTTCCAGGTTAAGAATTTGGGAATACCCATTATGACCGATGCTTCTCTGGTCTCTGGCGCGAAAAGAGGGAGATCATCAGATGACACATCCAAGAGAAACTGCACTCTTATCATCACCAGACAGTGATTCCTCGCCGGCTGTAAATTTCTTCGTATTACCCTTAGCGGATGCCATCATCACCGATGTATTTCCCAACTGCCTCACAGGACATACATGTTTATCCAATACCGTCTTCAACTCTGGGAGAATCCCAGAAAGCGAAAGCGTTCAGCTATAGCACCCTTTCGGTGCCTAGCTGCCATGTCACCCGAAGGAAGCACAAGGGCTGAGATACTACCAGGTTGCCCAAGCCTAGACAGGAAGGCGAGTGGCGGAGGTCGGATTGGAAGCACGGACCTTCCGGTCAGTAAATCAGAGGTAGATTTGGTGTCAAAAGAGGTTTGTAAAGTCCTGTGTGTTTAGGTGCAGTTGACTTCTTTGCATGATGCATTGAGGTATTTCTAACGCCTCGCCTATTTGTATGTCGCACTATCAACAGTCCCACAAACATTCAATGGCTATATCGATGCGTTCGTCCCAGCCACATTTCCTCTTGCACATCGTAATAATCGTTTGTGCTGAAATAGAAGTGGGGCCACCAATCCGAAGGGGTCGTAAAGTGAAGCGTTGCAAGAAAGTATGTCACGTTTGGACGCTGGGCGTTCTGGCAAGTCGACCTTGTTTCGGAAGCATTAAGTTTTGTTAGACCAGCACAAACCCACTATCTTGCGCGAATTTGAATCTGAAGTGTCGAAGTCAACTCGAATGCTTACTGATGATATTCAAGACTTCCGGACGGTTGCTTAAGCACTTATGCAAACGACCTCCGCCCGGACTCGAAATCAAATAGAGTTCACGAACGCGTTTCTTGACTATATCTACAGATTCCACTGATATGAGACAATCATTTACATAAAGGTTTTTGTGTGCTGCAGAAACTATCCTTTCTTCGGAAACATTTCTGTTGTCATCAGCAACCCTACACAGAGCAAAAGCAGCGTATAACGGAGAAGAAGTGGCTCCTAATGGATGCACCTTAAGATGATAGACATCTGTGGTTCCAGCAGACAGGGATAGTCCGAAAACAGCCCACTCCAAGCCTGTCAAATTTGCGTAGGGATGTTTCAGGAAACCCAAGCGTTGCTTGGTAACCCAGTGGGCCTTTGGGACACTTGTTCCCAGGGAAATCGAGATGTCATTTCCGAGAATTCGTGCAGGCTGGACATTCACAAGGTGCACCCGCTTGCTCAGCAACAAATCATCCGGAATCGTAGCCCTGGCGATAGGAAGTGATCCGATAGTGTAGTTACAGTTGGCGTCCACAAAATATCCGTCAAGCAAAGGGTATATGACAAAGCTGACTGCACGGTATCTTTGATGTCGGAGCCATTTACCGGTAATGCTTCTATGCGGGTCGCTTCCCCTTCTACCCCATGCTGCTCTGTCACGTTGGCCGTTAGTAGGGTGGTGTCGGAACACTTATCCAACAGATCATGAGCTAATACAGTCCCCTTTGGCTCTTTGGCTACGGATCCAAGATACCTCTGGGGTCCCCCAACTACCGTTGAGTTAACGGTGGCATTTTTCGTAGCCTTCCTTACTGTCAGTCGTGTGTCGTGAAGCAGACGGTGATGTCGTTGGCTGCAATTCGAGACGTCGCAACGTGTAGGGGCGCGACAGTAAAATACTATACGGTTAGGCTCTAGGTAATTGAAGCATAACTTGAGGCCTTTTGGTCTACTCAGCTTCTTGACTTGAGGCGGGGTGCTAGACACCTCACAGTCTGAAAGGTTATGAGTCTGCAAATAGTAATCACAAGCTTTACTCGCTTTCATAGCTACGTCGTTGAAGCGGCCTTTCTAGGTGGGCGTTGTAAACCTACTTTGTCTATCTAATTAAAATATCTTGGGCTGGCAATAATACCGTAGCAATTTGAAGTAATGGGTGCACTTCCGTCAAGAATGGATACTGTATAATCAAATTCCAGCTGTGATCCAGAACGCAGTATGTCGTTTGCAGCTTCGGCCTACCTTAGTTGAAAATGCCGAGGTAGACGTTCCACTATACGCTTGAGATTTGCTGAGCAGATTAAATCCGCTGTGTAATACGTCTCTCCATCATCATCGTCAAGGACAGCAGCATCAGTGTTGCCACTGATGCTTCCCTGCCGTCACCACCGTCTCTCCATGCATCTCTCAATCTTAGTGAGCCATTTTCCTAATAAGTTTTCGTAAGGTATCGGCGTCTTTAGGAACAATGGGCCCTCCAACGAGTAGCTCGTTCATGAACAAGTGTACACTGTCGTGTGGCCTGCTGAAATGCGTTCTGATGGTATCTATGGCCTTTTGATAGCCTGCCTTTCCATGAAGGAACACGCAGTGTTCGATAGTCTCTTTCGCTTCCCCGCACCAATAATGGATAAGATATATAAGCTTATTGTTGTCACCAAAGAGTCGGTCACATGCTCATTTAGAACGCCTTCATAAAATTCCGAAATTTCGCCGGATTCCCACTTAACTTATGTATTTTTATTTTCGGCAGACTGAACCCTGGCGATATGGCATGGTGAGCAACATGCATGCCGTTCATTCCATGGGCAGCGGTTCGCCTTTTCTAGACCGATTCGTAGGTGACTCTGAGTTAACCTCTGCTACAAATTTCTCGACGTCCTGTTTACTGGATGGAACCCCACGTTCCCAGTCGCCTGATATCAAGGTTTCATCATCAGAGGACCCATAAGAAAACAGCGTCTGCTTCTCATTCTACCGCCACAATTTCTCGCAGTACGGGGACTCAACACTCTGTCAGACCGTTCCCTGTTTGCCCCTTTCACATAGTCGGGCCTTGGAAAACTGGGTGCAGTTTGTAGTCTGTAGCTCACTGCAACACCGAAGCCATGATACCTCGGGTTGCACATCTTGGAACCTGAAGATATCTCATAAGGACTTGAGGACAAAGCCCTACCGCGTGGTATGCTCAACCGGCTAAAGACATGTTCTGTTAGAAAAGCTACCTAATGAACAGTGCAGGTACGGGCTTATTCAGCATCCTCAGCTACATATATGTTGCTCTTCAGTTATCACAAAATTGACTTCCTGCAGTCAAGGTGCAGCATGGCGCTTCACTTCGTTAGCTGCCGGAAGCACCCTGTTAGTAGTCTATCATCTGTGTCACTCAATCTGTTTGTCGCAACCGTATTTACACTTATAGTCATCTATTTTTGTTCTTCGTAGGTTTCATCGAGCTGCCCATTTGTTTGGCATGAGACATCGAAAGATTTTAAAAAGTTACGAACTCGTCTGAAGTTCTATACCTTACGTCTAAATGGCTCCCTGTTAGTTTGGATCGGAGGTGAAGATGGTCATTTTTCTGGTAAGTGTAATTTACAACACCATTTGAAAAGTTGATCAGGTCTTTCTATGTGTGTACCATCACCAGGCAACCCAGATTCATTGAACAGTAGCAAAGTTTATGGGGCGTCATCTGGTTCACTGCCGGGGAGTTCTTTGGGCCTGAACGAGGAGAATCTTTCTCGGAAAGTTACCAGGCGGTTCCGTTGTCCCGTCTTTCTCAGCCTGAGTTTACCGCCAGAACTTGACGCTATCTGGGACAAAATCGACCCGTGCACACAGGAGACATTCTCGAAAGACGTGGAAGCTGCACTGTTTGACCACCTCAATGCACACTTTGAACCATTTTCCCTGTAAATACATCAATTTTGTTTATGAAGCGTTTGGTGTTTTCAATGTTCATCTAGAGAATTTGTTCAATTCACTGACAGTACTGCACTTTCGCGCAATACACCAGAGAGAACTAGGGGACAGTCGTGTCCACATTCGGCTCAAGATCATCCTTCTGGTCTGTGTTTGCCACACTTCAGGTCTTCCCAAGGATTTCCTTTACGCACCGCTTAATCTGGCCGTCATTCGGTTCCCATTCGAATAGTATTGTGGGTCGGTCGTTCAAGTTGAAGGCCTGTTAAATAGTGCAACACTTGTTTGGTATCAGGTTGACTGTCTCCGCACGGAATTCGCCAACGATGCTTAGGCAGCCGACACTGATTGCAAAGAAGATACCTTGTTCCGGCTCTCACAAGCCTCGCGCCATACCTCAAGTACTGCTGAAACTACTTTAGCACGCATGGGTCTTTGGGTTGTTTCAAGTGACGGAAGGATGTCACCAAAATAAGAACGGAGGTAGTAAACTGAGCTTGTTTTCTGTGACTGTTCACCTCAGCTAATGTATCACAATTGTGCGTGAACCTAGACGCAAATCACGTAAATGATTATACACAATTGTAAAACGGAAGGAATGGTCCTATCCGGGTTGTTATTCTCTGTTGCGACGGATTAGGTTGATTATGCCTTAATCCAGCGGTCTCGATGTCTTGTCGACCTGTATACCATTTCCTTTTTTTACACTTATAATGAATGTAAATGTATTTTCTACATGTCTAATTTCATGCCAATTCGATAGCTGAGAAAATTTCGTCGACTATTTTGAGGCTCATTGGTTTACTACTGTCCGAAAAAATCATTGCCGGGACTGTGGGTGTAATGACTGTAGTTATCCACTTCAAAGATTGTCGAGCCGTAAAACCAAACGAAATATTAAACAGTAACAGTTATCCGAACTCCCAATCAGTTAGCCAAAGGTTAAATGAGAATACTTCACCCTTTTCGAAAAGAATGGAAGGTTACTAAGTAAAATTACAACCCACAGTCATCCTTTGGGAAATCTAGAACCGGACGAAAGGTTCTCTACGGAGGAATATACCGAAGAGACGCACTTAAAGCTTTCTCCATTCCCCAAAACTTAACACACTAGGAAATGTCGCATGTCGAGTGTGCTAGCAGTACATAGCGCTTATCGTAATAAATTTGTGTTAGATTGAGTTTTTGACCGAAAGACGATCGAAAAGTGAAAATTCAATGCCTGTTTTTAACAAGGACCCATGTTCCATGTTTCCAAACATCTCTGTAATTAGTGCTGCAAGCACCCATAGAAACAATTCTCCACACTAGGTTCTGAGGTAGTGTGGATGCTAAATTACGATTATTATTCGGTCCCTTGTGTGAAAGATGAAGTAAGATTACCTGGGGCTTTGTGTCAGGCGATAGGGTCATAGGACAACAAGCCTAACCTACGGTGAACGATGGATCATGCGACCTCCCGACAAAGAGGTGAGGTGTGCCTACCGTATTGTAAATATACAATCAACGGGTTACTCTAAGAAATCCTGGTGATCATTCTTGTTAGGCTTTTGCTGTCGAAACGTGGAATGCCACCAACGGTGAAACTGTTCCTCGTATAAATCAGTTGTCTTGACGGGACTAACATGAAGGCCATGTTTTAGTGAAGGTTGTCTGGTTGAAGCCTATTTCGCGAAGTGTTGACTGAGCCACACTGTTGGTGTTATTCGTCTTTAGTTTGACTGTCTACTTTACTGGTTGAAGGAAACACTGCATGTCTCTTTCGGTCAGTCGAACAGCACGTCTACTATCATCATCATCGACAGCATGACCTCAGTGTTCAACACCGATGCTTCACTGCCGTACAACCATGACTTACTAGAAAGCCTTATTGTAAAGAAAAGGGTAAGGGTGGATGGGGGAGGGACTTAGTGCTAGCTTAACACAATCATTCCGAGGTGCCTACATCTCCAGACATTCACTCAGGTAATCTGGACAGAAACTGACAACAAGAACGCCACTGACATC
>NW_008751870.1:902611-923043 GCF_000715545.1 Opisthorchis viverrini
TTTCTAACTGCCTCGTTACGGATTCGCCGACACCAACCCACGCGAGCTATGGTTCTGAGACAGCGATTGTCGAACACCTGAAGACGTCTCAGTTCCGCTGCTCGAATAGGCTAAGTCTCACAGCCATACCACGTCTACTATCCCACTGAGGTAACCGTTGAGAAACTGTATCCTGTAGTTCTTACATTACTTTCTCAAGTATGTGATCTATAGTTTCGTGCGTCACGTCCGTAAGCGATATGTGCGTCGAACTTCGTATTTGTGGAACAGATTCATCTGCAAGGTTCATCATAGTTTTATTTTTTAGTGAAGCAAAACGTAAGTATCACAAAGTAGTGGATATTCGCCTGACTATCGGATCTTAGGAGCCGTATTCTTCCGCAGCCGAATACACACACACACACACACAGTGAAACCAAACGCATCAACCCTTCTGCCTCCGTATCCTCCTGGGGATGACCACTCTCCTGTTTTACTCAGCTACTCTTTTATTGTGGGAATTCCAACTCGTATTCGGCTGATGGCGCCTTAATAGTATAAGCGATTTATTTTAGTTAGTGTGTGGAGTCATTAGGGTTTCGGGGAATCATGAAAACTGGCTGCAGTTCAACCGAGTGCATGCCAACTAGCGGGTAGAAATATGACAGCAGCGTCACACCGTCAACATCTCTTGGTAGATTATTTTCGTCGACATGTTTAACTACTTGCAAGTAGTAGGGAGAAAGTTTGCTTTACTGGCAGTCTCTTTGTGTACGGAACTCCATTAGGTGAATTCGTAACCTGTATATAAGGGAAAAGATTGGAAAATTTTGCGGGAGTTTGTAACATTTGGATGATTGGCGCTACTCTAACAGGTTACTTTGCTTGGATCGAGACTAGCGTTCAACAGTGAATTTAAAGCTTATTTGATAGTTATGGCGGCTGATTTTTGATGCGAAGTCGTTCCTTTTCTGGCTGATTTTGGTTAGTCCGCTAGGTAGATTTGGAGCGAATTCGACAAACTAACCTTAAACTGGTATGACAGCACACACCGTCAACATCTCTTGGTAGATTATTTTCGTCAACATGTTTAACTACTTGCAAGTAGTAGGGAGAAAGTTTGCTTTACTGGCAGTCTCTTTGTGTACGGAACTCCATTAGGTGAATTCGTAACCTGTACATAAGGGAAAAGATTGGAAAATTTTGCGGGAGTTTGTAACATTTGGATGATTGGCGCTACTCTAACAGGTTACTTTGCTTGGATCGAGACTAGCGTTCAACAGTGAATTTAAAGCTTATTTGATAGTTATGGCGGCTGATTTTTGATGCGAAGTCGTTCCTTTTCTGGCTGATTTTGGTTAGTCCGCTAGGTAGATTTGGAGCGAATTCGACAAACTAACCTTAAACTGGCATTCATTCACAGTGAACAAAACATCTCGTGGAAAGAAGTATTTTGTTTAATTGGTTTGAAAAACATCACTAACGAGAAGACCACCAAGGACGGTGAGAGATGCGTTTTAATGGCGGACCACGCCACTGTTTCAACTTACGGGTAGTGTTCGGATTTATTCCTCTCTTTAACACCAACTCAGTATGCAAATGAGTATGATTCGCTTCTTTGATGTTAGTACTAATCGGGTAGTTCGACTGTGATCCTCCCAATAGGGGCACGATTGAGCAGTCCTCTCGAGGTTCACCACACCGTGTTTTCACAGTTAATAGGTCTTGCGGTGAAAACCTCATTTAATTTCTTGAATTTCTTGGGGCAGCAGAACTGGTCATTGTCAGATGTAGCATGGTTTACCCACTGAACTTGTGCAACCCATGTAGTTGGTTAAACTAAGGAGTCCTGAACCGATTTTGACTCGCTGCGTAGGTTTGAATGTAGACAGATATTCCTATGGATAAAGCCTACCTGATGGAGACGTGGTCAATTAACGTTTTGACACTACATGAATACTCCTAGCTCCTGTACAGAGAATCGTAAGCTAGGGAAACGTCATTACTTCCGTTTTCTTTAAAGGTCTTTCAGACTGATGGTGGTCAGGAAAATCATCCCAAGTTTTGTGTTGGGATCTGAGGTATAAATGTGGTCAGCTCAGTTCCAGGATCGTGCCACACATGTAACTGAAAATACCCGGTTAAAGTTCCAAACCCATGGCCTGGTTAGAATCAGGTCCGTTGCGAGGATCACTGATCAACCACATGAAACTATCTGGCATTCAGTTTCAGTCGGTCGGTTGCCTGAATCAGTGAAAAGCTAGCCATATCAAGAACCAAACATAAACAGGTGTTGAGTTCCAAAATACTAGCTAGAGGTGTTGCTGGTCTTTGAAACAAAGGCCGTTGTGTTTTGAAGCAGTCTTCCATTGTACATTGTATTCATCCTACCCTGATCGTCTTCGTGTTCTTACACTTGTGACAAACTGAAATCCAGTTTTTGCTCCTCTAGGAGTGTGAAGTGGTGTCATTATGAAGTTTGGTCAACGCGCTAACAACCAAAAAAGTGCCTTCATAGTTTTGACTTTGTCACAGGGATTCACTCATATACTGGATTGCAAAATGACCGATAAAGTGGGGACTGTTGCATAGATAGATCTGCTTAGAAATTTAGATTATGCTGAATCAGTGACCATCACCTTTTGTTTGGGTACGACTCTGGATTCAGACACACTGGATTCGCTTGAAGTTGATGTATGCTGCGTGTCAGAAACAAGTGCTCAAGATCCAAAAACGGTCACCGAGTCAACTGCCCCATAACTCCCCACTCGGTTTCAGCTCCGCAACTCTGACGATCCAAAAACCTGTGTATTGTTGGCATCGTTTTAAGTCACTGACCGGAAAGCTGTTTGCTTGACTGGGTGTCAGTTGGTTGTAGTCTGTGCCTTTCGCCTGGCTTGTGGAAGAATCTTACAAACGAGAAGTTGATCAGTGACTGTTTACAGTGCCTGCTTTTGTCCCAATAGCGTGCACCTGTGACATCATGAAAGATGACTGTTATAACGCCTTTGGTACTCTGTTTCAGCGAGCTAATATCTCAGACACCATTGTGGTTACCAGAGATTTGAATGCACAAGTGGACAGTCTTAATGCGTCTGAGAATCAATCGTGTAGTCGACTTGGAGTGAATGCGTTAGGGCTGCTCCAGCTGTATGCTGACCGCTGACTGTTGTTATGTCCGAAATCGCCTGGCCCCTTGGCGTCCAGAAACAGCTTGCCAGCCATGGACCGAAATTGATTGTGTCACCAATTCCTGGTGGTGTTGGTCAATTACCAACTACACCTTTTCCTGGATTCCAAACATGCACTATTCTGGAATCGCTTCACCTTTCACTCTTGAAGGCCATCTAAGGAACGGGGAACTCGTTTAGCAACTGATGGACTGAAGTTAAACGAATTAATCAGGACCGTCTCCGTGACTTCTCCATGACGACTTCGCCGTCGGATCCCAGTCCGCACCGGAACATGACCACATCTTTGCTCACTGCTGGAGGGTTTCACCTGTGGTACGGCAATGCCAGTTCCATCCAAGCAATGACTATCAGACAAAACAGTCGCGCACCCTGAATTTCGAGGAAAAGGTACCCCAAGTTCCGGATGTAATTCAGCCCTGCAAATTATCGTACGTCAAGTAAAACTCAGTGTGAGTGTGGAGCGCTAAGGAAAATGAGAGGATAAGAATGCGGAATAGGGAAGGTAATTTGGACTGATCATGCGAGTGGTACCCAAAGACAGCTTCTGGAAGAAACTGTAGTGGATCGAACTGGCGCGATGATCTTCAGTAAAGACTACTCAACAGTTGGGTCGGGCAGTTAAACAATTCTGCTGGTCACTAATGCTACTCATTTGGATTTTCGAACTGAATCAGAACCCTGGAGAATGAACCTGAAACATCCATAATCCCTCAGAGATTTGGGGCTGTATATGTTCCCTCAGGTTCCACTGAACCGGATAGCCCACACTCGGATTGTTCAGAGATGGAATTGAAGCCATCAGTCGGTGTTTATCTGATCTGTTTTCTCTCACTTAGGACAAGTTATTGTCCAGTAAATCTAGAGAGAGTGGATCATGATGCCAGTTTTGAGAAGAGGTGTCCTTACTCAGTGCGACACTCAGAGACAAATCAAATTGATCTCATTTATAACGAGACCCTTGGCTTGACTTATCATCTATCGCCTTAGAGTTCTCCGTGAACACTAGCTTGAGAGCAGCCAGTGTAGAGGTTGTGTTTACCACATCTTCCCGCTCCGACAGGTGACAGAACAGCGTGAAACATGTAAACGACCCACACTTCGTGGTATACCCCGATTTCCAAGGAGCTTTTCACCGGTCTGTTTTCACTTACACGCTTGCTCAGGATCTTTGCATTCACAGATTTGCGCGCTCGTGAAATTATGCAGGGAGTTCTCTAAAAAGTTCTATACAACAAGTGGTGTCTGACATAGCTACCCATTCTCTCCATTCGTAATCGTTTTCGGGATCGATGAGGTAATCAGGCGAATATTGGGAGGCCTTCGAAACTCTTTCATATAAGTGTTGACGAAGGCCTTACTGAGCGGAATATGCAGACGAAATCGTTTCCATCTTTGAAGAGGAAATGGGAACCATTTAAAGGCTTCACTTCCTTTGGCATATGCAATGCATGTACAAAGTATGAGGGTATGCTCATGGACACACAGTCACTGAACATGCCGCTCGCAATGCAAGGAGAGGCACTCGAAATTTCAGAGTGGTTTGATCAAATAAGAGATAATCGTTCGGCTGTAACAGCCTTTAAGTACCCAGCTGACAATATACCCAAAAGAAACACGAGGGTTGAGATAATACCAGGTTGCCCAAGCCTAGACAGGGGAAGTCGAGATGCAGAGGTCGGGTTCGAACCATGGACCTTCCGGTCAGTAAATTGGCGCTATAGAACTTCCAACATATCTTGGAAGTTCTGATCGAATCGTCACGGATGAAGTGAATGCACTAATATTTAAGGCTCGGTCGCGTTTGCTAAGTTTGGGCACATGTACCTGGATCTCAAACGAAGTATGTCTGAAACTAGGATGCGGTCTTTACGCTTGCGTGTTTGCAGTTTATACTGTAGTGCTCGGTACTGTATTTAGGACTGGATATGTGATATGACTGCTACCTGAAGTCTATGATGGTCACTGTCTTTCTACGTTTTCAGTAGGAGGTGATCACGGAGTGAAATTCAAGCGATACACAACTGTTATCTGAGGTTAGGAACAAGGACAAATCTCATTTGTCAACCATGCTAATCATCACGAGAAATGAAACTCGGGAAATGGCTTTCGCTCTTCTTGACTGGCGTGTCTTTGATCAACATATGGCGCTGCGAGGTGGACTCAAAAGGCTGACCCAAAAGAGTGACCTGTTGCACTTTCGAGGTATTAGTGTCCGCTATGTGGCCAATGGTTTGATAATAGACTGGTTCATCGTGACTGGCGTCACCAAAGATTGTATGCTGCAATAGAGAAAGTTTTCGGTTTCACAGTGAGCCAGTGAAAAAGAAAGTTTTTAAGTATTCAACTGGAACTCCTATCCCGTACTCATTACAACAAAACCAGCTCAATTTTTAAACAAGATTAACCACCCGTTTGGGGACCTGAACCCTACACTCTAGAACTGCCAACCGAAGAGCTAGTTCGGCGGGTGACTCTATAGTGAGATAAACGGAAGACTTGTCAGTAATATCTGGTCTGACTTCAGACCTGCTACTGGATAACACACAAACTCCGTCGTGTTAACTAGAAGAAGTCAAGCAGTCTACGTTGTGGGCTTCCCTACTCGGCAATAGGGACTTTTGTCGGTGATTTACAATTCGCTGTCTGATTCCTTCATCTTATTAAAAGTAATGTTTACCTCATTCACGGATGGTTTAATCTCCGGCTTTGCGTTCTGTAAACCAACCACAAGCGAATGTTTGCAGTGGACTCAGGGAGGCTACAGAAAATGATGCTTCCAATGTAGACTACTTTGCAACGTTGTCATTTGAACGCATAGCATACATTTGTTTGTTTTTTGTATACCACAGCTGGTGATGCTGCTCCTAAAAGCATTCCGGATGGCCTAGATTGGTGTCTGACCGCAATTGTAAATCACACTGAGCCAAATATTTTCGCTCCAGCTCTTTGTCAAAACTGGGTTGGCTAAATTACTGGACGGGTCATTCCTCTTCTCGAAAGCCGCTGCGCACTAGTAATCACAGTTTTGCTACTGATCACACCCATGTGTTTCTGTTTTGTACTTTTATTCCTCAACCGATGACCAGTTCAGTTGCGATCTACAGGGCACCTGGCAAACAATTTACCATGATAAACAACTGTCAGATGTTCGTTTTCAGGCGCACTGGTGTTGAAGAATGGTTGCAATGCATCAAGTTTTGATGGTGTTTGGCCTCTCTCCTCACGTGATCGATTCGGCCTACAAATTAGTTTGGATTGAGCGGTGAAACTACTTGTTCACACCTGACATTTGTTCCTTGAACTATCCGTAACTAATAGTCGTCACGTCATCATTCTGGTGGATTGTAAATTGCATGATTCAACCTTAGCCATGATTGGAGGGTTAATTTGGAAAGTCTGTAACTAGGACTCCTAGTTAGCCAACTGTAGCTATGAAATTCCAAGAAAATCATCCGTCGAGCCCGATGTTGTGTAGATAGTTTTCGGCAAAGTACTGGGGCACATCAGTGAAGAAACCAAAATTCGTTACTGATAGTAGCTTTTCTCATAAGGATGCATGGTATGACCGTGCCACACAATTCCCATAACATGTCCGTCATATCTAAGAGCATTAAGCTCTTGGATATGTTGTTTTATCCAGGACATTTACGCTAGTGTGGTTAATAACTCTTTGACAATAATAGCTGAGAACTAAGAGAAACTATCAAACGTGAATAACGCTCATTCACCTTTGCTATCTGGACTTTCATGAACAGTCGAAAGTTTGTGCCTTCCAGCCGAACTGTGGTTAACAGCCACACAAAACAAGTCACAATGCCCCATCCATCTAAGGATCCACTCTCTTAGGGCTCTCTCTCTCTCTCTAATATATGACCGTCTATTTTTTTATTGGTGTTTACAGGTGTTAGTTCGCCTCCCTTGTGTCGATAGTTTCTTTGATGCGACCGAAAGTTCTTGACACGCCGAGGCTGCAATACAGCGCATTGCATAGAGGAGACGTCTCCCAACGTAGAAGGGCAGACGTTTTAACCCGTCTTTTGGATAATGATGTATAACTAACGGGGGTTCTCATTAAAAAATAGCACTCCACTATCTGTATTCATAAAGCACCTCGAGTAGGAAATAAGTTAGAATTATATGCCTGTTTTTACCCCATATTCGCGCGTTTCCAAGTCTCCGGATCGGAGATGTCGTTGCTGGCGATTTGGCGCCAGGATTCACCGCGTAAACGCTCAAGTTGTCATCTGTATGAAGGTTCTGGGGACTTGTAGTCTACGGGCCAGTTTTCTATCTCAGAAATTGTGTGCTGTCCCTGATAGTGAAAAAGACATTAAAAAGTTGAAAAAAAAACAATGCTGTACTGACTCCCTGTTATACGCTGGCAGTAAGAAAGGACGTCTGATAGACCTCCTCGTAGTTACGATTGTGGAGTGATTGCCCGTCCAACGGAAAAATTATTCCCAAATTTTACGGTCCTTCGGAGGCATTGTTCAGGTCTTCTATTTTTTGGGACAAACCTTATTAATATGGTAAGAATTGGCATTTTCATTTCATCAATGTAAAGTCTCATCCATGGGACAAACTCAACTTGTCCTCCGAGTTTACGGTTGTTCCCGAAGATTGGTGCCGTGAGTAGTGACCTTCGTGCTCAAGGTTGAAAAAACTAAGCAGATAAATGAGGATGCTTGATTAGGAATGGTCGATAGTGTGGGAGATTTACCTAAGTTACTTAAATCAGGTTGAGGTTGAAACCCTCGCGGAAGAGTTTGTAAACAGTGCGCAGAATATCGATGGACACTGTGGACCAGATTTAGACCAATTTTAAGTTGACCATATTTTTGTTACAAATAAAAGTGTTACGAATGAAAACAGAATGTTGGCTTTAACAGGACAACATTAAATCGACAGCATTCATATTGCTGCTCCCCTAAGAGCGAGTAAACGCCATCCATATAGAAGGTTAGTACTATTAAATTGGGTACTATATTGAATGGGAAGGTCCGGTGAGGGAGTTGGGCGACCATACTTATAATTCTCATTTCTTGTAGTGTCAGGCGCGTTCAGTAGAATAAAGTCATGAAAAATGGCCGCACACTTGGTCAAGCGGTTGTACTTCAGTGGTTACAAAACACCTATGATGAATGAAAACGTTCAGCCTTCCTGGTTCCGATGTTTATCTTAGCGCACCCTAGTCAGCTGAACTACATTCTATGGTTTCCAGATTGAAATGAACGGGCGTCTCCAGTTTGCATTGCTGCATACACACTGACTGAGAAGTTGCAACACCCGATGTATTGCTCTGCTATGAGCAGGGTGGACATTGGCACTGTGCTACATGACCGGCTTTGTTGCGCACGCAAGTGCAACGATGATAACCTTTCAAGAGAAGCCATTCCAAGGGGGAGTGATCTGGGCTCTGTTGTAGTGTAGTTCAACTTTAATACGAGATTGCTACCCGTGGATACCGTGCGTATAGTAATATACACATATATACCATTTTGATGGAAGATTGGGTACAACGATTCATCACACTTATATCAAGCAGTGGGTAGAGTTCTTTCCGCACCCGCCATTCTACTCGAATTTTGTTTATCCCCCACTCGCATCCATGATTCACCAGAAATGATCTGCCCATGAGCTCTGCTGGTATAAAGCCACAACTCCACCGACCAACCATAAGATATTCTATGGATTAATGATAGTCGAATTTCTCAGGTCCAGCAAATGGACATATTGTTTCAATCTTTTGAAAAAAGAACATGTCTCCCTCACGTACTGCCTCGTTGCAGATGTTCAAGAAGTAAAGTTGAAAAAACACGGTGCACGCTATTTTTATCGGCAGTTCAACCGGTGCGAGTTGAATTTTCGCTTACTTAGCGATGGAGATTTGTTGGTGATAAGAAGTAACTACAGTAATAACTCCAATCGCCTATCTGGAAATAAACCATTTTTGTGAGTTTGCATTTAGAAGAAGGCTTCTGGGTTAGCGCCTTTTTGACTCGTCAAAAGAGGACTTATGATCACATTTCGTGAGGTTTAGAGAACGAGGAAACGTATCACTTGTCTTAGTATCGGAACTTGTTGTCTTACCTAAAGTGACGCACTTCACTTTCTAATTGAAACCTTTGTCATAAAACGTTCTGACTATTAAACATGATATTTTACTCGATAAATTATACCGCGTGCAGTTACTGCTGAATAACAAAGAAAGTAAAGAGTGGCAGGAAGGGGGAGAATTTGTGACTTACTGAAAGAAACATATATCCACATGGAGGATAATCAAGTGGAGAGTTCTTAATTTTATTGATTGGATTCAAAATAGAATCACTACCAGAAAATGTTGGAATAAGATTCTATTGACGGAATCAGCTAGATATCAAAACGGATGTGTACAAGAGCAAGCTGGCCTCCTGTTTGAAGTCGAGCTTTGAAATGACAGCACCCTTGTTACTTTGACAAATCAATGTCATATCCTTCAGATTTTTCAAATATGTGTCAGGGATATTAGGGGGACCACAATGAGTCAGACATCTCCTTTGATCTTGACGTGTTGCCAAAGTGCTCCGAGATCAGGGTTCTGCAGGTACGATCTCGCCTGATCGTGCTGGCCCATTTCTCGCTACAGAAGCTGAATATTTGATGATAGGGATTTTAACGAACTTTAAGAATGTCCGTGGCTTTGTTATCACTGAAGATTTTTTTTATTTTTGCATTAGAATTCTTGCGATCTCTGATCAAGAGAGCTGTCGAATTTCCCGATTGTTCCAAGGGTGTATTCCTAGACACTGCGTCCATTTATTTCTCAATTTACTAGTCATAACACAAAGACCCTTCATCCAAATCTACCAATGTGTCCTGCGCTGGACTATGGGAACGGTTTGGTAACCGCAAAACACCCAACGCAATGCTATCNCCGCTCAGAGCACAATGAACGAGACGGAGTTAACGTGAATGAACAGGCTAACGATCACACTTGGTTGGCGATGTTTACAGGTCCGGTACCTAGGATGATACCTGATCGACTGGTAAACCTATAACCTAGATGTTCGGCTACCGACAATGAACGCCACTAGGCTGGTTTGAATGTAAGCTGTTTGGAGTGGACTAATATCAACCTCGACCGAGGTGGTGT
This sequence comes from Opisthorchis viverrini, assembly GCF_000715545.1. Lineage (NCBI taxonomy): Eukaryota > Metazoa > Platyhelminthes > Trematoda > Opisthorchiida > Opisthorchiidae > Opisthorchis > Opisthorchis viverrini. The sequence goes on from NW_008751870.1 coordinate 912,917, forward strand.
TCTTGCAAACGCCCGGGATACGGGACTTGGTTTCCGTCCACTGCAAAACTTACTGGGTATAGTATACTCATATATGCTGACTGGAATACAAAATACTCTGAAAGGTGATGGCAAACATAAGTTCCCTTCCATGACTGTTTATGGGTTAGAAGACTACTCATATCTGTCATAGAGGCTTACCATTCCGACGTATCATATTCCTCCAGACGAGACCCCATCCCATTGGTTACACTCGTAGTGGCGCAATTCGTTCAGAGCTAAAGCTTGGCCCAGAAAACAAGGCATTCAGCTGCTCAAATATATGCTTTAATAGATTTTTGAATCGATATATCAAGGGTTTCATCCCTGACAACAAAGTTTTGATTTATACCGCCTAAAATTGTCTGTCGGAGGTTATATTTAGGTTATATTTTTTCATTGGAGTTGTTACCATGGTACTTCAGCGGTAATGGTTAAGTGGTTAATTTGTGTTACCCTTGAAACTAATTTGATTGACTGGCATACCTTTCAGTATCAGCTCAAGACAAGTCACGTGACACTGCAGCCAACAAAAATACGTGCTAATCCACCAAAAACCTACGTCTCCTGGTGATCTTAGAAATCACCGATATCTTTATCCTCTGACGCGCACTTTGATATTCATTTCTATTCGAGTGAGCATATCACGCTAATAACATTGCACTTATCCAACTGCATTTGTGACGAGGGTGACCATTTTGTATACGTCTCCCTTCGAAACAAAAAAGCTATTCCATCAGTTTGAGTAACTCCTGGATTTCAGTCTCGAGTTTTGTTACTACCTCCTGATGTCAAAAAGGCTGAATTTCGTTTTTTGACTGACCAGATATTTTGAAGAAAATAAGGATTTTTGGAAACCATGCATACTTCTGTTGATTTACGACGGGTAAAGTCATCAGGGCATGAAAAAATCGGGATGTCCCCTCACTTACAGGAATGTGCAAAATTGATTGCTGTACCTTCTCTGGACAATGGTCGGAAGTATTTATATCACCTGTGTAAAAGTCCGCCGTAAAAATCGAAACTCGTATTTCAATGCATTCAAACAAAGAGAAAGTGCATTTTGTCTTTTACATCGATATGTACACATGAAATTTGCCGACGAATGAACCAAATTTTAAGACAGGAAGTTAGAAACTTTGGACATCCCCCATCCATGGTTAACGTGACAAAATTTTCAGGTTACTCAGCCAAGCATAATATCGGTTGTCAAATAACAGGTGCTTGCAGTTCGTGTTACGTCACTGTGTAAACATCACGTCGCTGTTTCATTAATTCTAAAAGTTAGATTATCAAGGGTCGAATTTCCGCACACTGACCACATAACTCAATAAATTCTTGTTCATTTGCTTCTTGCATATCAAACGTCTACTGATACACTTACAGCAGCCAACTGCCTTCCTGCTTTCAATGACTCAACTATTCTGGCCAGATTTGTACCCAGGGAACGAAGTCTTTGTGAACATTTTTTGGCTGCCCACCGTGTGCTGTTTGAGTATCTGGAATGCGTTTGGCCAGCTATCCGGATATCTTGTTCATAGCCACACCACTCTCTTTTGAACGGCCGTGTTCCTGTTCTGGCGTAATTATTCCGGTGAGTCGACACCAAACGGGGAAGTACTGGACTCGAGTTTCGCTCTTATTAGAGCTCATCAGCAGTGCATATCCGATGGCCGTGCCGGGATTTGAACCCCGGACATCTGACATGCGAGGCAAGCGTGCAACCACTACTCCACCAACGCGCGTTGGATGTATCTGAATTCTCACATCTGAACAGGCGAACGTGTTCACTGTTGAGTGATGTGATTGGTGTGCCCGACTCATCGAACGATGACCCAGTAACTGTCNTGACGATCGATTGAACCACCAGTCAGGATATCCTCAGTTGAAACTGCAGCACAGCGATACGTGAGCACGACTGATTAGCTCTAATAAAATACATTTGTCTCTTTTGTTTTGAGGTATGCGTATTCGTTTTCCGATTTAAAAAACGGATTATGTGTAGTGTGATAAGTACGTCCTTCGGTTGACTTGATTCATCGCCGAATTCAGAGAACTTTTGGCGGTGCGATGGATAACAATTTTCTGTAATAAAATAACCAAAGCTCAGCGAACAAATTAGCAACAAATCTACTAAAAGAACGCATAATCTCCCTGCTTTCAACTTCGCTGTTTGCAAAACCAGTTTGAAAACTTTTTCCATTCCAGGTATTTAGTAAGAATGAGCGTATTCCATTTTGCAATCCAGGCAGGTTGTACACGACGTTTTTTTCAGTACGAGTGTATAAATGACATTTTTTTCAGACATACGAACACAAGACAACGTCTGTGGTTAGCACCTTTTCTTACCCCATCCTAAGGCGTATTCTGGTGTTGCAATCAATCATATATGCTGATAAATCGCCAGTCTACAAAACCTACAGTGATACCGACATAAAACCAAGACACGAATCTCTGCTCAATGAAGCGCAGTCTTAAGGGGCCAACATTTTCGGAGCTATTTGTGACGTGTATCGGTAATTTTTGTTTTTTTATTTTTTTATTTGCCTTGGTTAAAAGTTGGAGTTTATTTAATCAGATGTGACTTTGACGGGAATCGTAGCCAAAGACTCAGGCACATCTGGATAGCGAAACTAATGTCTTTTAGCGTATGGGGGGCTTGAACCCAAAACTTGATATAGAAAAATGAATCTGATCATTCGAAAATCTGCTTTGTTTTCTGGCTGTTAGGAATCTTGTTTACAGATTTTGGTTGATGTAAAGTCCTCGGTCGTAATCTCATAACAAGTAGCGGGCTTTTCTAGGTCTGAGACTTGAGTCAACTCTCAATCTTTCGTCAAAAACAGTGAGCCAGCGATAACCAAGGTGATCGTCGTCGATAAAAAACGTTTCCATATTCCTAGTCCTATTTGTTATCAATGTTGTACGTGATGGTTGCATAACTTAGTGTTTTGTGACAAAAATCATGAACATCGCCGTTAACCGGCTTTTCTTCACGGCTCGTGAGTGTGCAGCCTTATTCATTCGGATATGTTTTCCCTTTTAACCAGTTGATACACTTTTCATCAGGAAGGTCAGATTCCTGAATGCAACCTCAGAACGCCCGGAACCTACTGCTCCACCAAAATTTCAACAGGAAAGCCGGCAAGCATCCAAGCTAGTCAATCATCCAATCAATTCAGCAAAACCTGATGGGTGTTCATGCACGCCACAGAAGCACGACCGAATGTGATCAGCGTTCAGGCTTTTCATAGAGGCACGATCGATGTTGATGAGTGTTCACTAACGCCTATCAGAGAGCCTGGATCAGTGTTAGAAAGTCCCCTTCAAATAGCGTGGACCCGTTGTAATTTTGCTCTAACACTCGTACGCACTCACGCTCTCGCACTCGCTTTTTCGGAATATAGTGGCTGTGTTCCCTTCTGCGAGTCTTTTTTTCTCCAGCATTAGGCACTGGAGCGGATTAGCAGCAGAGTACCACAGGTCGGCGAATCAGCAGATATAACACATTAATTTCTCCCTCCTTTTATCCTTTCAAATTGCCACTTTAGGAGAAATAAACACCACTCAACTGAATAGTTTTATCAGCTCTTAGTCAAGCGGTTTTCCCGCTGTCGCTTAGGGCGATCACAGTGTTGGGTAATTCTTCACAGATCAACGTTTTCAGATGAATGGCGCGAATTCCAGCGGGCACCACTTCTAGAATATGAAACTGCCTTTCTTTATGTTACCCAAATTTAATTGATGATTTGATTTTGTGATATATGGTTGGAATATTTTTGGGCAAATAAATAGCATCGGATTTTCCCTACAAATGTCACTCGCAAATGTGACGCTTCGTTGACTGACTTACATGTGTCCATTGACAATTTCGACACTGTAGATGCCAGACTTTTGATTGCCTGAAAGGCGACAGAAACATGTCTTTGTGTCAATATGTGTTAGGGGATCTCGGACCCGAAAATCTGCCTGCACCCGCCTGAATGTGTGGCATCAAAATCGGATTATTTATGAAGCGACAGCAGAATTCGTTGCGAAATTCACTGAGCAACGTTCTGCTTCAATAATAATGGTAGTAATAATCTCAAGGTTTTGGGCTCGGCTAAATATCTGATGTACAAATAAATGAACCAAAAGGGGATTATTCAGTGCAGGCCTCCGCTCCACTGACAATTTCCCAGTTTTGAATGATTATTGTGGCGAAACTCCAGTTTGCACCGTGTTCCAGTAAACTTCAGATAGTAGAATTCTGACACCAACGACAGGCAGTGATGTTGGACTCATCTTCTGTTTAATAAAGATAATGGCACTAAATGTTTGTAAATTGCAATTTACAACTTACTGAGGTACATTCCACAGTCACGGGCAGACGAGTTAAATTCCAAGAACGCTTGCGAATTCGAATGAGGCGGCACTCAATGTGTTGATTCTGTTGTATCTGGCTGCTGATCAGCTCCAGTGCCTATTGCCGGAAAAAAGACTCACAGATGGGAACAAACAGCTATATTCCGAACAAGTGCGTGCGAGAGCATAAATGCGTGCTAGCGCGAAAATACAGCGGTCTCAAGCTATTTTAAATGGAGGAACACCATCTGAACTCGATTCAACGCTGCCTCGCGCTGTTTGATACAAGGCGTTGAAGCACTGCATATTGAGGGGCAGTCACATTTTGGGGTAATGGCACATTGGCACTTTCTGCGCCAGGATGGAGAGATTTGACTGCTGGTTCCTGAAAATAGGTGTGTCCAAAGGTTGGTGTTCCAAACTCTCACAAGAGTAGAAGGATTCACACTTCCTCATAAGGACTGACTGTAACTACGGCTTCAGTTGCTGAACATAGTAATGATGTTGGAATAACTAGAACCGATGCAGGAATTTTGGGTATAGTGAAGCACCAATAATCCTTCTTTCTTGTGCGTGATGTTTGCAAAAATAAGCGTATCTTCTGGTTCGTGATAAACTGACCTGGAATCTCACGCTCAGCGAGTTAGTTGCGAGGTAAGAAATTTGAAACAGAATGCTTAAAAAGTCCATAACAGCAGTAGTATGAGTACAGTTTTAATAAGTTTCTAAAGGCCTATGCAATAATCTGACAGGTTAACAAATTTGATTCATGGATACGAGGCAACTTACTAGAAGCTAACAAAGAACACAAATTCTTGCGTCCGGAACTCACTCTGGCTCAACAACAAGGACCGTTTCCACTAATGTTTTCTTTCTACAGTTATATGAAACATCCCAGTATTAACAGCCGTTTAAATTTCAAAAATATTTGCTCTGTGAATAGCATTCAGCAGCAAGCCAGTTGAAAAGGTTTTTGGCGAGTTTGTCTACCTTTGATGTTGCGAATGGTCCTTGTTGTTGCATAGTGTGAAGATTGTCTTTCAGTACTGATTGGCTTCGGACCCCGAAGGGATGAGGTAGGTTTTTATCGTTGAGGGATTTAGTCTTTTCCGTCTGTCGGGGGTTGAAATGTAATGTAAACCATGAGAAAGAAAATTTGTCAGCGCACCGCTGATGAAGCGAGCGGATGCATGAATTAGCTCCAAAATGGAATGTCAACAGACGCGGCATTGATGACGCATGTTGATGCGATGGAAGTTGGAAGTTTCTCTCGTGTTGGGGAAATCGGCATGGCAGAACAAATGCGCGTAACCACAGCGTAAATGAAGTTCGGATAAACGCAACAGAGACGGCCAAACGCCGCGCCGGATACTTGGGTTGTATGACACGTAGGTTACGTCGGGCTCATTAGCTATTAGTGGAATGCTGTTGATGGCCATTACACAAATCAGAAAGTATATGCACTAAGGAAAGTTTTTAGCATGGTTGACAGCGGTAGGTTGCGACACGTATAAAAATAAATACAATGCGAAATGGGAGCGCGTCAAAAAAGGAAGTTATCGTCTGTGAGAGTCCCGTGGTGAAACTCCGGACGGCGAGAACGTGTTTTCTCCGCAGTATGGCTGCTACACGTGTTCCATAATTGTCCGTGGACTTGTGGAGAGTGGTTGACTTCCTGCGCGCGCGCGCGAGTCTCTGTGTGCTGACGGTGTTCGGTTTCCCTGTATATAGGTCCGTTTGCGTGTAGGTGGGTGTGACATTACATGAGTAGTTGCTACGCTCACTAGATGGTACAGACAATCGGTGTTCAATGAGTCAGCTTGATGTGACGTGGTTTGTGAGCTCCAAAAAGACAAATCTCGTCATCCAGTGAGCAACTGTGAGCTGGACGGTCGACTGTGTGGGTGACCGGGTCGCTACAAACCAACGGATGCAGACAGCCGGTGGACTTCAAAGGGTCGGAAATAGCCGGAAAAAAAGAAAGTGCAATAATGCACAGTGGAACTTCTCGCTGTCTTCGCCCTATACATATATCGGCAGCCAAATATACAGTGTATTGAACCATATTGTTCATCAGTCCACCACAATACCTGGTTGATCCGTTTTGTTTGGTCCACTGTTAAACTTTCTTTCACCTTGTCTCAATTCGAGATTAATTCTGAATGCATATTAGACTCAGAAGACGTCTAACCGAATCGCGGGTTGCCAATTTTCAAACAAATCTTTCGTGACCATGTGAAATTGAACAGTTTGCGGGTGACGCTACGAATTTTGAACGTTGCTCAGATTCAGGCATTCTCAATGACAGACCAACTGTTTGAACAGAATGTTTTGTTTAAATTCGCCGAGCTGGATCTAGGCAGATGAGTGCATTGGAAACGTGCCCTCAGAACACCTGCTGCGTGCGTTGAGAACGACGCGGAACTATCAGTTCCAGATTTATTTGTTCTAGTTTTACCGTAATGATGATACGGGGGATCGTCAATATGATATTGTGGTTGGAATAACTGGAATCTAATCCTGTTGTCCAAATTTCGCGACTAATAAACATAATTTTCCGTATAGAGCAATTTCAAAAATCATATGGATACATATTTGAATATGTCCCACTATACTCCAAAAATGGAGGAATATGATAATTCTTCGAGAAATACACTCATTTGCAAATTAAATTAGTTTTCACAAGAGGCTCAACTGAATCTCTCGTTTATGATATTCTACAACTGAATGTGCTGCACACAGGCCACCTCATGCTTCAGTTGGCACGATATTCGAGATATCGCATATATTTTCCCAAAGGAACCTACACAGAAGTTTGTTGAAATCGAATATCGTTCCAACTGAATCATGAGGCGGCCTGCGTGCAGCACATTCAGTTTTAGGACATCATTAACGAGAGTTTCAATTGAGCCTCCAGTGAAATCCAAATTGATTTGCAAATGAGTGCAGTTCTCGAAAACAGTTCAATTTGGATTCAAGTAGATCATAAGTTTGACGAAAACTCGGGGACTGCGCCTACCTGATGAGCCCAAAGCAGAAGAGTGAAACCGGTCGTGGGCTGTCGCAGAGTTTTCAGCAACCTTGTGAGTAGTTTCCCCTATGATAATTCTTCGTTAATTTCTCATGGTCACCAATTTAAACAAGTGACTCATTAAAATGTATTTCAGGCAGAATGATTTTTATAATGGAGGCCTACAGTGGCGGAACGTATTGTTTCGCCATTGTAGGAGAGCTTGATACCGTGTTGTTAGGAAACGCTCAGTTCATCCTCACTAGTGGAGAAACTAGACATTCCCACAGTGGTTGAACCACACACGCACACGCATTCGCATTAGACCAGCACCGCGAACATATCACCTGGAACCGCGTGACCGGACTGCTAGTGTTCATCACCCGTAGAGTGAAAATTCAGAGACCTCACGGATTTGCATGAAGAATTTCAGCTTACTTAGATCGAGTGGCCTCAGGTAGACTGTTGTAACTGGAACGCGTCCCACTTTGGTGTAAAAATCATTATCGATTTATCGTCAGTTTTGGGTATGGAAAACGAAGCCTGTCGAAAGATAATACCATATCCACACGTTTGCAGGTGCGTTTATCAAACTTTGAACCGAATCACTCTAGAACATCGGACGTACAACTACACTTGGATTCAGACTGCCAGGTGTGTAGACGGCCTTTATCATATCATTCTATCAAAATCCACTCAGTGAAATGTCCTATGCAGGCAGCTGAAAACGGCAGCATGGACGTACCAAATGGTGTTCCGGAGGAGAATTTTTTCACACAAAAATGCACAGATTTCAGTATCGCGTGTTTGAAGTGGCTGAATTCCATGCCGTCAGCGTTCTAAATCACCTCATGAAATGTTAGAGGTTTCCGATATTAACAGATCGTAATGGTTGGAGAACATTGTGGTAATACCGCAGAACAGACGAAATGCACACACTCGAAAGCCTTGTTATTGCAGATTAAAAGGCAACCTTTTTTTACATGAATAATCAAACTATCACCCCTTTGCAGCACCTTTGTAAGTTCAACTTTTGTGAAGCACGTCTGAAAGTCAGCCAACTGACATTTCGGAAGCTGACATTAACAGTACAGATTTACACTGTTCAAAATGGCGATATTACTTGAAACTGACAAATTCCAGTGGCCAAAATCATGATTGATTGTCGCAATCAACCGAGTATATTTTATTGCAGTCCTCGTCCGGCGGGCGAACAAGTCTAAATTTCGCATTTCCAACATACCATTGCATTTATTTCTAAAGGGGCACCTAGCGGAACAACAACTCGGAGAAATCTGTGAAGTTCGCTAATTTCATGGCCAGATGTGACCATTCAACACAATGTCGGACTTGAAGAAGACCCTGAATAGACTCATTCGCCGGATAAGAACAAGGCAGACCAAAGTACTTTGCCCCCAATTCGGAAAAGTTTCACAATGAAACCGGGGTTATGCTCAGTTATGCTGTGCAGGGATTGATGTAGTTCTAATATTTGTTGCAAAATCAGCTAAGGTCCAGGTTCCACACTGCCGACCATGGGCGATTAAATCAAAGAATTATGCCTAACACGTAGGGGCAACTGTAGAACGCTAAACTGGTCATGTTTGAGGTTAAATCACCTACGTGGATAAGTCCAGCAACCCGTTCTTTGTTAGAGATGTTTTTGGAAAGAACTGTTGAGGTCTACATGCGTTCCATGTCTATTTTCTATCATTAGCTGTCCGAATAAATTGAAGGCCTTTATGTTCACACAAGTTGTAATACAAAATTACAGTTTGTTATCTACAACCCTATTTGGTTGAATTCGAAGTATAAGACATACATGCTTCGAGGGTGGACTGCAAGGAATAGCTTATTGATGGCATGAAATCATTGTAGTTTTAAGATTATTTTTGGTACATGAAAAACCGCCAACCATTCACATAGGAGGTTCATCCCTGAGAGTTCAAACCCACTTGTCAAATACCCCTCACTCGCACATTCAATTTCTGACTTAATGATTTACATTTATTTACGTGTACGTGCACCCATTTCGTGACATCGAGTCATTCAATAAAACGGCTAGGCCCACTCTGTTCCATACCATTTCTTTCGGTCTGGCAATTACTCTCTAGAAAGTCTCATAATAAACGCAAAATTTAATTGAGTAATTAAACGTAATTAATTGAAGAAAAGATAACAAAATGTTTCAATGATAGTAGCTAAATAAAGGAGGTTTTGTATGCTGGCATCTTTTGTCTATAATAAATGTCAGTACGCGCATTGAAATTGTGAAACCCTATTATTCCCTTGGTGAAAGCGCCAACGCCGCACTTCGTGGTGACATAACCAAACATGGTCTCATAGTCTCATCAAGATCCTTTCACCGTGTCGACCATCACGTGCTTCATTGCAAAATATGAGTCCACTGGATCTGTATTAGATTTTCCTGACAAACGGGAAAGTCTCTGAGTGACAAAAGAGCACCCATTGTACAAAATGCCGTCGAGCAACTTCAGTCCCAGAGCATCATGGCATCCTCGTCAATAACTCAGGTGTCTCAGTTGACTGATATTCCCCGCGCCAGCCTTCATCCGATTATGAGACGCCACCTTCATCTCTACCTGTATCTTTCCACTTTATTACAAAACATCACGGAAGAAGACAAGGAGCAACGTGTCTCCTTCGCTAACTGGCTGCTGGACAATAAAGAAATCGTTCCCAATATTTTATGGAGCGGTGGAGCTAATTTTGCTGTGGATGGCATAATCAACAA
>NW_008751870.1:927420-934226 GCF_000715545.1 Opisthorchis viverrini
CGCATATCCAAAGAAAACGTGGACGAGGCTGCGGTGGCCAAATATAAACTTTTCTGAGCATTGTTTTTTATAGAAATTATGAAAAATGTGCAATACGTTTGAACGCAACTCCCATATACACGCATACGAAAAGGCTCCAGTCGGGTAAGTAGCAACTTCATTCAAAGATGGACTAGAAACTCGATTTTTTCATGGCGCTGAAGGTTTTATGTAGAAATCTTTGCACGAGCAATGACACAATATATACTACCAATTTTATTCGACCAAAAGCGGACACTGTTTATTTCCATTGATAAATGTTGACCGACACAATTCAGAATAGCACTAATAATACACAACCAATAAACCTTCCTGCAAACAGAAGGTGATTTATGGGGGCAAAGAGTGTCTCAAACGCAGTCTCATGCCGACTTTATTTCGACAATCTTTTCTAGCGTAGTACGTTTTTGAACCACGGTTTGTAATTTATGTGACCCGATGGAACTGTCGAAGTGAACGTTTTTTAAAGTATTCGCGAAATCTAGCTAACTTCATCGTGAGATTAGCCAAATTGAGATATAGATCCAGCTGAAATTTCGACGTCATCGATTATCGAGTCAAGTTTTATCGTTGAAGCCGGAATGAGTGAATTCAAATCGGTTCACATGTATTATCAACATGGTATCCAAACAAACAACACCCATCAGTGTTTTTGACCTACTGTTGCAACAGTGGCGTTTCTAAAACACAAAAAGCCCGTTAGACGCCCAAACAAACTCATCCAGGGATGCGTCCAGTTCTCCCTATCGTGATCTGGATCTCCTGAAACCAATGGAAAGAAAAATCGGCTTACGGTTTTTACCATGCATACATCTTCGTCAAAGGGGTATAACATGAAAAAGTTAAGCGTAACTTCCTTATCTACCAATGTTCTGTGACAGCAGAATGTGCTCGCGACTGGGGTGAATACATGCATGACCCTATGCAGTATCTAAAACAGCCCTTTGGGCTGACAGTTTGCTGAATTGCAGCATAGTAGTCAGTTGGACTTTTCCGAGTTTGCCATTTCCCAAGGATTCTTACAGCGGAAGATATTCAGAAAGTAAAAGTCTGGAGTTTTATTCAACTTCGTAGCTTCCTAGCACTACGGAAGTGGAGTAAAATCAGACGCCTGCCTGACTGAGGTGGCAAAGGTTCACATATTCCATTTGTTGTCTGTTGAAGGAGTCGCATTCTATGTAATCGATGGTTTTGTATACCCCCATATACCAATCCCTATGCATACGTATAAGGTAAAATTTGGATCACTAAAACGTCTGCCCATATCAAACGTCTATTCCTGGGGGGTTGTATTTCTAAGTTAATTATGAGGAATCTACGTGGATTTTACACGTCCTGCCTTGGCGCTCATTTGTGCCTGAGATTCACTTTCTCCCAAACCGTCAGGTCCTTGTCCGAAAGATAAGTCACATATTAGTACTACAGGGGGCGAGATGGCTCAAGTGGTTAGAGCGCGAATTCACTGACTGGAAGGTCCGTGGTTCGAACCCAACCTCTGCCTCTCGATTTCCCCTGTCTAGGCTTGGGCAACCTGGCAGTATCCCAGCCCTCGTGCTTCCTGCGGGTGGCATGGCGGCTAGGCACTGAAAGGGGGCTACAGCTGAACGATTATTGCTATTAGATTTCGTGTATGTTCTTCAATGTCCTGGTGTCGGATGTCACGCGCTGCTCGTGTGATGAGGAATTTTCTACTCAGAAGGCGTGGGTGCCGTTCGGTTGACCACGGGTGAGGACGTTGGAATTAGATCACCGCGTGTGTGCTTACACCGCAGTTAGCCGAACCGTTCGTGCCACAAGCAAAAAGCGCATTTCCTAAATATCACTTCCGCCGTACCAATCGGAATACCTGAAATTGTGTAAACAAATAATCACAGAGGATTTTGTTATATCTGTTATATCTGCTGATTCGCCGACCTGCGGTATATGCTGCTAACCCGCTCCAGTGACTAGTGCCGGAGAAAAAAGACTCACCGAAGGGAAAACAACTGCTATATTCCGAACAAGCGAATGCGAGAGCAAAAGTTACAACGGGCCCACGCTATTTAAAGGGGACTTTCTAACAGTGATCCAGGCTGTCTAATAGGCGTTAGTGAACACCCATCAACATCGATCGTGCCTCTATGAAATGCCTGAACGCTGATCACATTCGGTCGTGCTTCTGTGGCGTGCAAGAGCACCCATCATGTTTTGCTGAATCGATTGAATGATTGACTGGCCTGGATGCTTGCCGGTTTTCTTGTCGAAAGTTTGGTGGAGCGAGTGCGAGTGGGTGAGTGCGTGCGAGTGCGAGAGCACACAGCGGCCCCACACTTTTTAAAGGGGACTTTCTAACATTACTCGGGCCGTTTTTAAGCTAAAAACAGGGGCACTTGAACAGATGTTGACCTGCCAGCTGTTTCAGCTACACACACTAAAGGAATCATGAGACAGCTCAAAATGTGCGGAATATCCCGCCCGTAACATATCAGACTCATTGATTTTACAGGATAATTGGAATGGGACAAGATCTTGAATTTGGTATGAGCGTTATGTAAACAATCGGGGACAGTGACTCATGAATTTATGCACATAATACTGAGAATATTTAATCAGAATCATATTGGCATTTGATGTAATAGATGAGACGATTAATAAAGGAAATACACGTATTCTCCGCAATTATGATTCTCTTAACTACCTTTAGCCACTCACTAATGGTTTGTATTACCGTTTGTCCAAAGTTATACAACGCCAAGCGTCGAAGAAGATAGTTTATTTATCAAACTTCCGCTCTAGGTTGTTCGTTTTCTAAAACATAATATCTATAGACGATTGACGGACAAATTAATGGAAACATGTATGGATGAATTGACTTCAATTTGTTTCCATGGTGACGAACCTTTCATGTTTTGTTTTGACGCCTTAGACTATAAGATCCAGTGAGTGTTTACAGTATCTTCTTGATGCGACGCGTCTGTAATGCATAAAGCCTGGGCGAACTAGGATGCTCTCTTTATTGACTTAATTAGCGGATACTTAATCGTTGAGTATAGACGTATCCATCCACGTCATAGGGCACGGCTTTTATCCTATTTACTGTGTTTTGTACGACCGTCGTTAGTTTTTCGGTTGATGAGACTTGATGGTCCTAACCAATTATTGCGTTTCCAAGAAAGTACAGAAGATTGGCCCCTTCAAATGATATCCATTCGTTTTTGCTTAAAGCTCAAACATATGGTAGCTCCGGGATGAGTCGGATGTTAGCGCGCCGCTGAGATACAAGTCCCAATTTTCCTGTTAGATACCGAACTGTGGTGTGTAGGCGTCTATAAGCGAGCCAAAACTATCGCTGATTTACGCGCTGGTCTAGGGTTTCTATTTGAATGCCACGATCTAGTAAGCAAGTTCCTGTGAACTGACACAATTCTTTGTGTCGAAGCGCTCATCGTCCTATCAGTCTGCCATCAGCCTGTCTGCATAACATGTACGTGTAATAGCGCACGTGTTCATTTAATGGACGTTTGTTCTCGCTTAGTGAGAAACTCTAGCTTGTACCAAGTAAGCTCACCAAGAAGAACTATTGAAACGCATCGTTTTCAAGCGTCCTCTCAAATTTCCATGAGAGTAGTTCGATAGTAAATAACAACGGAAAAGCAACAAAAAGCCGTTCCATGGTAGCTTCCGTACTGACTAGTAACTCCCGAATTATCGACATGCACTTTGAGTGAAGCCTGCTGAATACCTCCATTAGTTCATGTAAATTAGGATTTTGAAGTGCATACATAATATTTAGCATGCCGGCCAGTGAGTATCCGAAAATGAAAAGTAGTGACATCGACTAAGATTTTGAACAGGCTACCTTTGACCACACGTTCACCACGCATTTCAAAACCGTTGCCTAGGAGTATCATTATGTAAATTTTCAGAACGTCAGTCTTTTCAAATAAGGAAGTGATATGGAAGTCCTGGGGAATGTCATTCATGGAAAGAAAATAGAATAGTATTTTCTTCTCGAAATGATTCATCTCGTGTGTTAGTTAGTAATAAAAGGTGATTTTATCTGTCGCCCTCATGAGGGTCATGTTCCTTTTACACACAGTGCAGGTGAATTCTGGCAGAAGGAACGAGATTCATTCTGAAAAGAAGGCCAGAATTGTTCTACACCATTATTTCTCACTTTGCTAACCAAGTTGATTGGTATGCCAGTTCATTCTCTCCGAACTTCAAAGACACAAAAAACGATGTGTAGGAGCAGCAACGCACCTAGATCACCAACAGTTTTCTCGATGTTGCAAGTACAATAGTAAGAACTCCACTTTACTGGCACAATCATCATCATCATCATCGACAGCATGACATCAGTGTTCAACACCGATGCTTCACTGCCGTACAACCATGACTTATTTGAAAGCCTTATTGTAAAGAAAAGAATAAAGGTGGATGGGGAAGGGACTTGGTGCTAGCTTAACACAATCATTCCGAGGTGCCTACACCTCCAGACATTCCCTCAGGCAATCTGGATAGAAACTGACAACAACAACGCCACTGACATCGGTTGGCAGCCATATCTTGTAGCGTCTCCAACCAGGCACAGTGAGGATCACGCGGTCCCCATCCTGGAAGGTGAGTAGCACTGACAAGTCATGTTGGGACAATAGTGAATTGACAATTTTAACGCCAAACTATTCAGTGATTGGCTTATTAGTCCTGAACGAAATCAACACCTGCGTTATTAGGAAACGTCAAGAAAGAGACGGAAATTCGACACTATGAATTACAGGCCACCTCTGCTTCAAACATAACGGAGGCAAAACGTTTTTTCGTGATTAGAGGTTGCTCTGAGCTTCTAAATGTAAGGAGGATATTCGTCTAAGAAAAACGCTTTATTTTGTGCACATACCACTGAAATAAAAAGTGGTGGGCAAATATAGTGTTATATTCGAAGGTATTGTGATAATCTGGAAAAGAGGTTTGAGTAGATCAAACCAGTTCCCGGGTTTCCGTCAACCTTATGTTCTACTTGAAGCCAAATTGCACGAAATTAGCGAATATACAAACTAATTTGTTTTTTTCCGAGAGACTGACCTGGAACCCAGCTAGATCAGTCGCCTGAGAACATCATAATCGAGAGGTTCAGCTGGGTTCCAGGGGAGTCTGTCGAAAAAAACACATTAGTTTGCAAATGTGTGTATTTTCGCTAATTCCGTGCAATTTGGTTTCAAGTAGAACATAAGGTTGACGGAAACCCAAGGGCTGCGCCTACCTGATGAGCCCCAAAAAGGGCAAAACCGGTCGTGGGCTTTCGAAAGATTTTCAGCAACCTTATGAGTAGTACATCACAAAGACAAACCGGTTCCCACTTACTCATTTCATTTCTAAGTGTCACAAATTATGAGAATTCAAATGCGGCACTTTTATATAATGTTCGATTGAATTTTAGTTATTCAGCAGGCAACCCAACTAGGAACAGCCACTTGCTTCATGAAATGTACTTTTAACTAAAAATCAGTGACCTTATAAATTATCCGCACTGCATAAACAGTCCAAATGTGGTGTGTATCCGTTTGAGTCCACTTGATAGTTTGATCCACCAAAAAAGGTCACGGTGGGTCCGCGAAATCCCCACCCACTTTGCCGGTTTGTCTGCGCGGGTCGCTTTGAGCTGGAGGTTATTCATGGGGCATCAGATGGGAAATTCTCGTTTTAGCGATGAATTAATATCCCGGTGCATTTTGGCTAAAATCAAAACTCGTTGTTAATAAGCCCAGTTGTCAAACCTCTGTTTGTATTGCAATGCTGGCTGGGCGCCACACTGTTCACGTTTGTGCATCGGTGATCACAATTAACTGAGCACGTTTGCACAAACAAAACACGTGTCATACATTTAGGGGTCGAATAATCTTAATGTTACGCATGGAAACCTTCAATAATTTACACCTGTAGTATAAAAATGCGGAGCAACATTCCGAAAGTCTAAATTGTACGGTGCAGGATTTCGCTGGTAAAATTTGAACCATTACATTAAACAGGGAGCAGTTAGCTGGAGGATTAAAAAATAAGTGAATCAAGAAAATCTCGTATTGAAAACGCCACGAATAACCTGCCTTTCTTGAATTTATTCAATATGAGCTTCCGTGGGCCGCTGCCGCTGGCCAACGGATAGACAATATATCCACAATTTACGTTGACCGGACGGCATTTGTAGGCTCCCATCTCAGAAGATGTAAATGGACGCAGTGAGAATGACGTTCACTACGTATGACTATTCTATCAGAGGTGGAACAGTAAGCGAGAATAAAGGCGGTGTAATTCCAATGACTGACACAGTATGACGATGTATCCAAATCTGTCGGGTCTTGAAAAATTCTGTCCGGCTTCTTGCGTGTCGATTTGATGAGGTGCGCGCTGGTTTACTTGTCACGGCTACACAGTACAGGGTGTCTCATAATAAACGCAAACAATAACACCCGTGTTAAAACTTTAACATCAATTTAAACATTTATCACGCACCCATCCATGGTGCATTACAAAAGATGTTAAAAACCGCCCTTTTTTCTTCTATAACAAGTTGGAGGTGGTATGAGATGTGAGACACAGCATGTTTAACTTCTTCAAGCCTCACACACTTCAAGCACACTCCTCTTCAATTCTTGCTCTTAACTCCACCAAATTCTTCGGTTTATTTTCATGATATACGCAAGCCTTGATCATTCCCCAAAATCCGATAATCCAGAGGCGTGAGATCGGGTGACATTGCGTGTCAAAAGTTTGGAAATCCACGAGCAATG
>NW_008751871.1:0-260 GCF_000715545.1 Opisthorchis viverrini
CACAGGGATCGTGCAACTACCAACGAGAGCCACAGAATGTCCTGTGATACCGCGAATGTTAATATCTGTAGGCACTATCACGGCACTGGGGTAGAATGCAGTTAGATGTGATTGTGGAATGATGGACTCAACACTACCAGTATCAACAATAAAGTCATGCTTTTGACCAGAAGCGGATATCAACGTTTTAAAAACATGTGACGAATTTTGAGACAAAACAGATAGAGAAAGAGTAGAAATATCTTCAGATAATGTCTTCA
>NW_008751871.1:1092-40075 GCF_000715545.1 Opisthorchis viverrini
GTGGCAACCAGCACGTATATATTCGAATTGGCGAATATGTACAGCATATGGAATATTAAAACAAGAGAATAATGAATAGAGCAATGAATAGAGCATCAGTCATGTTCATCACAGCCGGTCTGCCAGTTGTGGCAAAAAACAAGAGAGCAAATAGGTGGGGTAGCAACCCGGATTTTGTTCTGTTTGTATTAGGCAGATCTCCATACCGATACCGATGTACCGCTCGCAGTTGGACGTGGCCGAGAAGCCCATCCCGCACAAGATTGGCCACAGCGGACCGCTCTTTCCTTTTTGGCTTCAAGCCAGGCTCTGATTGGTCAAAAGTCTAGACCCAACAGCCATGGCACGACACTGTTCGCCGAATGCCGGTTGGCACAGCCGCATCCGGAGGCCACCCACTAGGAGTACGACCAGATTATTTTTGCCGAAACTAAAGGGTATTCGAAGTTGCGTATTCGTTGTTTTGAAAGTTATTCTAATCCATTTTTACCTTTCGGCGACATGTTGCTGATGGCAGTTTGTTTAAGCGAGCGAAATTTCAAGGTCATGGACTGTCACCAATTTATGGCGGTCACCATGATAACGGTAGTCGTCGTCACGCGCCGCGACTACCTGTGGTAACTGCTGGGTCCGTGCCCGTGCGTGACGCTGATTATGAGACCTCACCTATGCACAGTAACAACCCAAGGGCCAATGACGGTCTTCCATACCCATAAGTGTACGCGATGCCGCTTACCTTTGCCACCCATGGTAAACACCAGGGCAGTGTCCATGCGGGGCGGCAAAAAATAAGGCCCCAATTATACTTCGGAGCCTAATTTGCGGCTTGTCATACTCATTGCTGTACTAGACGTTGCCCTACTTGGCCAATTGTCGTAGCTAATTCTGTGTCCATATGCCGTGTTGATTAACCGGTGACCCAATCCAGCCCAATCTGTCACACTCGTAATTGTTCACATTGTCGCTTACCTTTTTCCATTCATGATAAACAGCGGGCCAGTACTTGTGCGAACCGATGAATGCGTAGCCTAAAATGTGAGCACAAATCCAGCCTAACGATGGGCCACGGGCTTCCTGCTCATAGCCGTACGCGATATCGCCTATTCTGACTGCCTTTTGAAACTGCTAAGCCGTGCCTATATGCGACGCTCATTATTATGCCCCAAATCTGCAGTGTCCTAATCTAAAGGTCGCCAGATATCCTTGACCTCATATCTCTGTAAGCTTCGAGATATATTAGCTGCTCACAAGCTAGCCAGTGCACGTCCCTCTTGATCACATATGCCCTCACCAGCTCTCAACGACCGCATACTTATCACCTGTAACTGAATATTGGGTACTGTCTTTGAAATCGAGCAGTGTCGCCTCATTCAAATAGTTGGAAATTGTGACAACTTTCAACTGTCTGTTATTTCGGGTGGCAGTCTAAATCACATCAGAGTGCCTTCTAGCAGACCTTTAAGACAAATTTTCCAAATTTGAATCCCAATGTAGACACAGTAATGATGCGGATTTTGTGGCCCCAACGACGTGTCTCATAATGGCAAGCTCCTATAACGCCCATCGTGCTGGGTTCCAGTTCCCCGCTCAGTAGGATGCACACGTTACATCGCAGATGGTTTCAGCGCATCGGCAGTTTCAAAGGCTTTATAATAATGTGGTGTCACAAGTGTTTCGCGTTCAACAACAATCATACTTCTACATCGAGCTTAGTGTTGGAGTCTGGATCTCCGGCGTACCCTCAAGGACATTTCCCAGGGCAGAAGGTTGGAGGATGCATCCATAACTCGCAATTCTTGCAGAGAGATCAAATCGTCCAGCTCGATTTTGTCAGGAATACTGTTTCTTACAGAATAATCTGTCGGTGCAACTCTCTAGGACACCATGCGGGTGGCGATAGCCACGAGGACCTTGACGGCCGAAGCTTTTCGGTGTGACTTGTTGCGTAATCCACCTTTCATGAGCATGTTTACGTCAACATCCTGCAACAGCAGCTACCAGGGACGTGGAAGTTCAAATACTGAAGGTCGAGCTATGCACCCCAATTTCGACTTCCCTGCACTATTGAATTGTTTGGCTGCCTTCACTGCGGTACCGACCCACTTCAAGGGTGCGAGAACATACTCTTTCTTGATCCATGGTTTTGTGCCTCCTGCTCAGTAGAGCCGTGAATAAAGACTTTGCGGTATCATCGACCTGAGAGTTAAGTATGACTGTTCGTATTGCTGCGGCCACTTGACTCAACTCTCCCAGAAGCAGAGGTCGCTTATAATGGGCATCAACAATTTCATATGCAATCGTTTTTGTTTTAGAGGAGGATCCTGGGAATCGCTTTCATTTGCCCGTGACTTGCCAGCTCGCATACCGGTACAGATCCTATTAGCATGAATCCCACAACACCTCAGCCCATATGTTTGTGTTGCATCGACCCCGCTCTTACTGATTTTCTGTGCTCCTGAAGGAGAGGAACCATACGAATTTTGGTTGGACCCATTTACCTCCGCTGACTACCTTTGTGAGCCTAATAGCGTATCCTTTGCGATTTCACCGACAAATTAAATCGTAATGGGCAGCTTCTGTTGCCTCTAGTCTGATAACGTCTTCCTACCGTGTGATCAATCCTAGAAAACCCTCCCATCCAGTGGTTGATGACGACTTTGCACGCTGATACCAAGAGAAGACGGAAGAACACACAATACGCTCACCGCGAGACCCAGGATGGTATAGCATCGGAGCTCCCGATTGTGTCGGAGAATATTCAAAAGCTCTCCTTGAACATTTTTGTGGATTGAGGTTTTCTTCACTGAATACCTGCACCGCAACAACATTCTGGTCCAGTCCTGAGTAATATTCAGATCTGTAGGTTGCTCGCGAGCTCTAACTAGGCGGTTGAAAACTGATTCACCTACAAGCCTAATTCAAGCAAATGATTATTCCGAAAAGCATTAGATTACATGAACTAACGGACGGTGTCAAGTGATCATCTGCACCAGAACACGAGAGTCAGCTGAACAACTGAAATATTAAGGAACCATCGTTGCTCCGTTTGAATTGCTCGACTGCTTGGGGGTTTCGTATACGTGTGCTGTGGAAGGAACCTGTGGGTCCATTGTTCTTTGTTCTCTCTGGTCTCCTAATGAACTCATGACCAGGTTTATGCTAGTCATTCAGTTTTTCAAACCTTGCTATGCCTTTACCTGTTCTTGGAAAGACATACTAGATTTGAATGCGCCCGCTTTCTGATTTGTAGGCAAGCCGGTCAATCAAAAAACTTAAGGATGCGAACTGAGCAAAGCGTCGATCCATACAAAAGCAGAACTCCTAAACATGACTAACCCAGATAGACCCAATTACTAAACCGAATCCATTTCCTACTCTATGCTGAGCCTCGTACTTCACCTTCCGCAGTGCAGAAAATGAAAACTTAAAAGGAAACAGCTTTTGTTGAACACATTTGCCACTGAATTGAGCTTGTCATAATTATGGCTCATATGCTGGGAACTCCTAATAGGAATCTAAAACAATTTATGGCAAGGTGAAAATGCCATATCCTGTGGACCGACAAAGATTCGCTATATGAACGCGGTGCAGAGCCTCTGAGGCACTTTGCTTTGTAAATCCTCTACGCTTTTCCTTGCGCTGTAACTGCGCCAGTACAAGGTCATCTTGTTGTCCGAACAAGGAAAATTCCATGCAGTTCACGTCTTTCTCCAACTTCCCGTCCCAAGACGCTTCGAACTTCATATGGACTCACCCAACATTCAGAACACGTTAACACCTTTTTCTGCACGGAATGCAGCATAATATCCCAAGTTGGTGCGCTACGTTTCACCATAGCTCCTAACTGATAATTTGTCCTGCACTGAAACTTCGTCACCCACGTCCTGAAGGAAGCATACTGGACCGTTCTTAAAGATATATGTGACGGATTTTAACCCAATTTTCCGCCCCAGCACGCTTTAAAATATAAAAACCCTACATTCTCAAATCCTTTTAGGGCAACCATCCCCTTTTACATGAACTACGCACAAAGACAGGTACCCTTTGACCACGATTTGTGAACCCCACTATTCACATCTATGCCCCTTCCACTCAGCTTTGTGGATGATTGCACGATTAGCTGCGAGCTAAGTGGCGCACCAATGAGCTAATGCATGTCCGTCATTATTCATATATGGCCGCGCTCACTCTTGTCGACCTCGTACTACCATTTCTCATTGTCTCAATCCGAATGTCCATTACTGGTTTTGAACTAGGATAGGGTGGCCTTTCTGCAGCAGTTAGAAATTATAACCAGTCTTAGCCGCCCGCTACTCTGAGCCGCAGTTTGCACGTACAAAGAGAACGCAGCTATTTTTCATGTACTTCTTAAGATCCCAGATCCAACAAAGAGAGAAACAAGTGAAGAAATCAACTTTTCCGCTCAATTTCTCACCGTCCCACTGAATATATCATGCAACACCGCGCCATTCCTTAAATGTGCGCCTCAAATTTCTCTGAAACCATGGTTTAAACAAAAAAACTTCTACATGAAGCTTTGCAATTTGATCGTACTTATCCAGAACCCCAAAAGCTGTCTAGACAGTCAGTCTTATTGGAAATTGTTTAAACGTACCCTAGGTCTACTTCGGGCTCGTATATTTAATGGCTACCAGTGCTCGGCGTGGCCTCCCCAAAAACGATCGGGGTATGTAGAAAGGTTTATTTATTTACGTGTTCCTTCCTGTATTGGACCTGGAAATGCGCAGAAACGGTAAGTGAACAACAGCGACACCCTCTTTGCTCACGTAAGCTCAAAAAGGAGAAAATATTCGCGGCTTACATGAGAAAAACTTCCCTACCGTTGCAGCAGTTGTGCTGTTAAACAAAACTAAGGATTTCGTTGCACCTGGTGAGGTTAGTGGATATTTTCGTGACGGTTAGCATATGCTGTATCGGGTGCAGTGCAAGGCTTTAACGTCACCGTTATGCTGAGTTCTTGTCAGTGCAGCACAAC
Organism: Opisthorchis viverrini; assembly: GCF_000715545.1. Lineage (NCBI taxonomy): Eukaryota > Metazoa > Platyhelminthes > Trematoda > Opisthorchiida > Opisthorchiidae > Opisthorchis > Opisthorchis viverrini. Next base: position 6,089 of record NW_008751871.1, read on the forward strand.
GAATTGGTTGGTTGATAGGCAGCAAGAGCACACAATGCAATGCAGCGGCCGGTAGTTTCAAGTTTTGGCGGAAATTTGGCGGGATGGGACGGTTTTTCGCGAACAGGCGAGATAGTAGATATATTCTAAACTACGTGAAGTCGCGGTACCGTCATCGTACCACCACGCTTAACTCAGTTGACTGCCCCGTACATGCACAGTTTCAGTGAACTGGTAAGGGCTTTTGAGGTAGTTAGTATCGTAGCAAGGCTAAGACTCGTACAGATCAGTCATATTCCTGGGTCCTTCGAGGGTGCAGGGTGATTCGTTGTTGCAACTCAATTGAGGCGATATGACAACCGTATGCAGATTAATGGCTCGAAGTGGAAGGTGTTAAAACTGTCTGCTAAATGGTACTATGTTATGGGTTAGTTGCGGACCGTGATAGCAAGCAGCTAGGAGTGGTTAAAATTTCTAACTAGTGTGATGAGGTGACATCACTCAAATTCAATACGATACTCGACATTCTGTCAGAGATATGGGGAATAGTGGCATGTGATCAATGCAAACAGGCGTGGCTGCATGTCAATTGGAGGAACGGCAATTAGCTAAATCCTGTTCCAGAAAGCTGGGTACGAATTAAAACGTGTGAACAGACGACTCTCAAAATTGTGGTTGAAGCTTATGCACCTTAGTAGTGGCTAGTTCTTTTGACTGAGTGGTTGGCAGGCAGGCTTGGTTGTCAGATATTCGGTTTCAATATGGCAAATAAAGGGGCTAGAAAGCCGTCATCGACAGGTTTTGGAACGATTCACTAACACTGATTCAGAGTGGGATTCTGGGAGCTGCGAACGGAATAAAAGTTACCAGTCGACGGCTGCAGTAAACGGTAGCAAACGGAATGGGGAGATGGATGGCCTTCTGTTATTACGTGCTTCGCGGAAAGTGCTATCTAGCCCTGGAAGTTAGGTAACTCACAGAAACTTGTGATATAATCCATGCAGGGATATAGATAGGAGAAAAACGTAGCGTGCATAATGTTGACGATGAGGTGCCTCAGCAGGGCACAAGTATAACCTAGGGAATACGGTACGGGCGTTGTTAAACTACATGTGCCAGAGGCGTAGCGTTACATGAATTTTGTAAGACTCTGTCAACTTACGTATGGGGCCGCCTTTTTTCTCTTCCATGGTCGAGGTTTTGTATTGAAGGATTTCCTTACTTTTGTGCTACAACAGGACAGGCTTAAGCCAACTACTAAGGCGTTTAACAAATGCTACCTTCTCTTCAAATTTCTTCTCAGATTGTTTAAATAACTGATAGCTTCAGTTACAGACTAATCCTCCTAAGCGGGTTACTGAAATCAGCCGCGGTGTTTTTGTCTGTAATGGAGTCTAAGAGAGAAGTGGTGCATGATGTTGGGTAAGCTAGGGGTGTGTTCAGAGTCAATCCAGGTGTATTTAGCACCGTGGGCTGAGCCGTGAATAGAGGTGAATGGTCATTAGGAGAAATACATGCAGTTGATGGGAAAGTTGGAAAGGTTCAAGGGTGTGTAATTGGAGAATATGGTACAGAAAGGGTTGATGGATATTTAGGGCTGGGGCGCAGAATAAACGTCTGACCAGGCGGGACAAATATGGATAGTTGGGCAAGGTACATTAAGAGGACGGGTGTTGGGAAGCCAGGACCTATCTACAGTCTATAGAACAAAGCCCTGGCAGTGGCATTTTGATGATGTTTTAAATTCGGATGTGGGCTGATGGATGTTCGTTCCTGGGGCGATGTAATAATTAAGCCATGTGGTCTCCAGCGAGGAAAATGGTTCAACCTCGTCGGGTGTGCCTATCTTAGTTGCGTATGTGTTCGAATAATTTAAAACTGACCTTGGAAGTAATAATGCCTGGTAATACGTTGGCATGAACGACGAGTTGGAGGGAGCCGAATCAGTACGGCAGAAATAAAAAAGAGCCCCACAGTAGCGTTAAATAGCGCGTGCTTTTGAGCATGTTAAATATGTCTGAGATGTTGAAGCTTTTTTGATATAACTCGATGCTAAGGATAACAAAACACCTGGTTTACAAACGCAAGCACCGCAGCTGACAAGAACGGAGCCCCCGAATAGTGAGCGTTACTGTGGTTGACTATGGAATGACTAAAGAGCTACGGCGCCTCCGTTTTTTATTAGCTACATGGTGGAGCGACGGGAAGATGAGGTGGAGTGAAGTTGAGATTTAGTGCTGTAAAAGAGCTTATTTGACAATGTCTACCCGACCATTCGTCGGTATTGCTGCACTAGTGGGTACACGTTTGAAGGCCCATGAGGTCCTCCAATTCCATGGTTTTAGTCTTTAGCACCTGATCTTGCGACCGCCTTGTATACACCCCTTCTTATCTTTTGCTTCTTCTCTTTCAGTAATGCCTACGCTCGCTGAGTCTTGACATTGCAACATCAGTGTAGACGCGGACCCTTCGTTACCAACAATGGCATTAATTGGGCAGATAGTAAGTTTACCTTTATAACAGCAAGGCATTTGAAAACATTTACCATAGGTATGTAAATGTTTAGGCTTTTTTTAGGATCCCCGTCGAGTGTATTTGGCTTCCGGAAATAATAACCGGATAGACTATCCATTACCTCTGCATCTGTACATTATTGAATAGGGGCATAATTCGCCAGAGGTGGTTTTGCAGTTTTCAGTCGTAGGAATGGCTGACAGACAGCATGAATAATTATGAAGAGAGGTCTTTGGCCATCGTATTAGGCTACTGTACATGTTTAATGTCTGGTTGACAGAGCCGCGCATAGGTATGAACCTAGCAATTACGCTAAGTAGACAAGGTAAGCGACAAACCGAACGGTTATTATGATAAAGAGCAATGACTGGCTTGATTTCCGACAATGTCGTTGCGCTTGTTGTCGTACTCCAGCTAAGGAACATCATTATTGCCAACGGTAGATATAGTGTTGTATTGTTAATTTGCATGCACATATCTAAAAACGCCGCATTGCCTACCGAGTCATGCATATATGAGAATGGGTACCATCAAAAGTTGCGCATACTTGCATCATTACTGCGCAGTGCGTCGGGTTTTCTTACATTTTTCAGACTGAACATAAGGTGATTTTCCCATAAAAACAGTGTTATGCAGAAGTTTTACTAACAAAATCGTTGTCGCTGAGGGCTACAACACACAAACGTCATTCAACTATCCACCTGGGTGGAATTTACGCTGGGTGGCTGTAGATTTCACATATCTAAAAACGCCGCATTGCCTACCGAGTCATGCATATATGAGAATGGGTACCATCAAAAGTTGCGCATACTTGCATCATTACTGCGCAGTGCGTCGGGTTTTCTTACATTTTTCAGACTGAACATAAGGTGATTTTCCCATAAAAACAGTGTTATGCAGAAGTTTTACTAACAAAATCGTTGTCGCTGAGGGCTACAACACACAAACGTCATTCAACTATCCACCTGGGTGGAATTTACGCTGGGTGTGCTGTAGATTTTATCCCCCGGCTGATTTTGTGCTTTAACTGGCAAACACTTTCGAATCGGCGGCTGTCAGTGATCACGCGCAGAAAATGCTATTAGCAACATATCACTGAAACGTGCAATCTGGTTAGACTAACACCCCGTAAATTTTGGAGCCTCTAAAACCCCATATTTTCGGTGAAATTAGTCTCAATTTACTCCTAGTGAGCAGTTCTGAACTGCAGGTAACCATTAAAAACATTAATTTCGCTCCGGAGTAGCTCTTGGGCGCGCCTAAACAAGTTTTATCGAAGTGCAAATGCTTGAGAAGATTTCAGGGTCTTAAATAATTACCCTCAAATGCTAGGAATTTATGTAAGGCTTTCCTTCTTTCAAAAAAAACTGTTTCAGAGATATTTGCAGTGTTCGACTTGGAATTGATCACTATGTCTTGTACAAGTTACGATCAGTTATTGACGGCGGTATAAGGCGCCATTATCCAGTTGATTTTGTGATAAATATTTCGGTGGAGCTTCCTGGCTGCACGGTGTCCTTAGCTGCAAAACCTCGGCCAGTGAAACAAAACTTTTTACGCCAAAACGCTACACTTCATTGCATGTGCTCTCAAACCAAAACCCATCCTAATCTACGTTCATATTTTCGAAGTTCGCCAGATTTTATTGTCCACTGAAGCCACCATACCTCCGGCAAAAAAATTCTGGTGGAACATTTTCCCGGCGTCACTTGACTCCGGGATGCTTAGATGGGGCTCAAAAGTTTGGAGTGGTATTCTGAACACAATCGTCTCTCTGTTTCAGCCCATCACGGGCACGTCGTAGCTCTCGAAATTTTAATTTCATTGTGCAAATACGGAGTTCCCCGAGAGCCGTATTCGCACAATGGAATTTGACTTTTGAGCGCTAAGAGGTGTCACTTGTAAACTGAAACAGATAGACAAGTAAGTTCGGAATGCCAATTCAAACTTTTGAGCCCCATCTAGGCATCCCGGTGTCCCAATGATACCGAAAAGATATTCCACCGGAATTTTTACCCCTTCCGTGGACAATTAAAGTTGGTTAGCTGCAAAAATATGAACGTAGATTAGGATGGTTTTTGGTTTGGGCACATACATAACAAAATGCAACATTATGGTGTAAAAGTTTCGCTCGCAAAGGTTTTGCAGTTAATGGTTGTGTGCGTCTAGGAACCCGTCTCTCTGTTTCAGCCCATCACGGGCACGTCGTAGCTCTCGAAATTTTAATTTCATTGTGCAAATACGGAGTTCCCCGAGAGCCGTATTCGCACAATGGAATTTGACTTTTGAGCGCTAAGAGGTGTCACTTGTAAACTGAAACAGATAGACAAGTAAGTTCGGAATGCCAATTCAAACTTTTGAGCCCCATCTAGGCATCCCGGTGTCCCAATGATACCGAAAAGATATTCCACCGGAATTTTTACCCCTTCCGTGGACAATTAAAGTTGGTTAGCTGCAAAAATATGAACGTAGATTAGGATGGTTTTTGGTTTGGGCACATACATAACAAAATGCAACATTATGGTGTAAAAGTTTCGCTCGCAAAGGTTTTGCAGTTAATGGTTGTGTGCGGTCTAGGAACCCCGACTACCTCGGTGCAGCACCAGCATGCACACCATATAAGGCCGGGCGAAAAATGACACCGCGCTGTGCCAGTCACCACAAAATTTCATTTTTTTGGTGCGACATCCATATCAGTAGTTGCATCAAAAGCGGCGCACCCGATTTTAAAATTATTCCAGGACGAACTACCGTGTATTTACCAGGGAGAGAACTGGAAACCGTACTGAATCGTTGCTGTGTGGAATAATAGCACTACAACAACGCCTCGTTGCTGGGTGTTTCCGCAAGGTTTTTTGCGCCCAAGATATAGGAAAGTATCTTTAGAGGCTAGCTTGTCATTTCACGAACCAGTTACTGCACCTCTTAGCGAGTGAATTAGGTGGCATGTAAGAATTTGTTGCGGAAATGCAAAGAGACGGCCGAGTTGTCCACCAAGCTAATCAACGATGTGAATACACCAACTTTTGCTTTACCCTATAGTGGCGGACAGCTATGTTTCACAGGTTGCCTGCACATGATTAGCGCGGACGTGACTCTTGAAATCGACACAAATGTGTAGGTAACCGCGCTGAAAACCTCTTGTTAGGTCTCAAGCTCTAACCACACTTTTAAACAACTGGTCCGGTTTACAGTTGTCCTCAAGTGGGCGTGTTTTAGCCTGCGGTTGCCTTTCGACCAGTCCCCCATATCAGTTGAAGGCAAGCCCTCCGTGCGAGGACTTTTTTACGGACAAGGCTGAACCACAACTGAGGACAGTTGAGATCGCATTTTAACTTCATGTAGCGCTGTACCATGAAGGAGCATGAAGGCGGCCACGTTTGCCTTTACGTTTACACTTTGGATGAAAGCACCAAGTGGCTACACTATCGTGCATCAAAAGTCAACGCAAACTCAGGATTTGTGCTGGACGTTGCAATATTATGATTCAAAGTCAGTACGCTTACCAAGCGCCTGAGCAGAAGCCAACTTACCATCAAGCAAAAACACAACATGATTTCCTCAAGATGGTTTGACCTGTCTCAAGCACAATCTGAACAACTGTGGAGCGAATGCTCCTGGTTACCTAAGTGGCTGATTCGCCATGCTGGCAAGTTTCAACTTGCTGTCCAAGAAATTTGGAGGTGAAACAATCGGCTCCTAAGCGATGCTGAAGTAAATGTAGGCTTGACACAACCGGAAAATGCACGAAGCAGATATGTATGATGCTGCTAACCCTGTATCGAGGCACCTAAAAACAGCATATTTTCTGGCGTTTGCAACATTTGGGGACCATAAAGTAAATCAAGTAAAAAGAATGGCTTGTCACCGTCCAACTGGAATATTTATCTCTGTCTCAGCCCATTCGTCAGAAACCGCTTCCTGAAGGTACGGTCATTGAGTAATCTGCCCAAAACAAAGCTTTTCAACCATTTTTGACCCTCTTGGCCGCTTGAAAAAACTTACATCTATTGGCCCCGGGGCGTCATTCCTTGGTGCCATCAAGTTTAACAGTGAGCTGCAGAGTGAACGACAGTGTGGCACAAGGAATTCTCGCTTCAGCAACGTTATTTTTAGAGGCAGCCTCAACGAACTATGTTTCTGTCGTTCCTCTAACGGTAAAGTTTAACGGAAATGACTTATAGCCTTAGTTAACGCCTAAAAAGTTGTTCCTACTACGCTAAATATACTCATTCCCGCACCGGAGGCCCAAGCGAAGCTCAGCTAAATCTCCAGTTGCTGGTGTTCTCCAACTTGATGCACTACAAGAAGGCCATCTTTTTTCCGTTTGGGAAAACTACTCATAAGTTTGCGAAATAATTTCGCTCTTTCTGAGGATCTCCAGGTAGGCGCAGCCCACGAGTTTCTGTTAAAATGAGCGGTTTGTGCCTGAAACCCAACTGGACGCAAACCGCGAGTTCCTTCAAACTGAAACATGAGATAGTCTTTGCACAGCATGGCGACTACATCTGCGAATATGTTGCTTCTCCTGTTAGGAACAGTTTTGTATGCGAATGTAAGCAGTCAGCAAATCGCGTCTGTCTGGGGTTATGAAGACGTAATGCTGATGATAGGCGGGGAATGTGCTCATCTGATGAATCCCAAAAACTGCAAAGCGGGTCGTGAGTTTGGGGCCTCCCAGCAACCTTGTACGTGGTTCTTTCAATCTAATCACAGTCCCTGCTATACAGTCAGAGTTTATTGCGTGCAAAATTCCGTGATATCACTCGCTGCAAACCTTATGTCAACCTAGCACCTCAGACAAGAATATCCAGTCAGCCAGGGGTCACCCCATCAAAAAAGCATGCATTATGCTCCCACAAGCACTTAGATTTGTCCAAATCATTCGGTAATAGGGCTGAAAACAACCGGAGAACGGGCATAAGAAGTATGGCATAAGAAACGGGCCTTCTCAGGTCCTGATTAGGGGAAGCTGGTAGTTGAGAAGGACGTCTTACGTTCCCCTCCCAAGCACAAGACCCAAACCCACTTTGCGCACTTCCACAACTTCCACTAGTTTGGTAGTTGTCGGGCTCTAGCCAATCACTGGTATTTTATGTGCACTTTGAGCCCATTTGTGCTGGCTAAAAAAGCCCACAACTCTCCGCAAATCGGGGGCTGTGCATCTGTGCTAACGCGATCTTACAACTTTGTATTTCAATGCGCAAGTCGGTCATTAACCTAGCTATTCTTGTGGTCTGTCTTAGAAGCGAAGGGAGTGAGGAATGATCACCAACAAGGGGTCACCTGATTTTATGCTACTTCTAGTGCCCGCACCACGCTGCCTTTCATCACATGTCAATGGTACACCGGATAAAAATGTCTTTGGTCAGCAGCCTCCACCATGCTCCTGGTGTATGCCTCAAACGGGGTATGAACTTAAAGCAATGATTTTGATTACCATCAAAGAACGGTATCCTTGAAACTGTCATCATCGAATTACTGGAGCTGGCCGCTCTTGTCATTGGAGTTGGCTGCCCAGCATCATTATTTTGCTCCAAGAGCTTTTTGTCCACATGGTATGGTTTCAAGTACCATGTCAATCAACCTACTGAGATCGCGGGTTCCGGAACTCATCCAGTAATTGTTCCCAGCCCCCAAGCTCAGTTAGGGCTGTCTTAGTCTCACTCTGCACTAAGAGCCCGCCGGGGTTCAACCTTTTGCCTCGCGCTAGACCTTATGCACTGAGCCATCCTCGAGGCTTTCAAGAGCTAGGATACCCTTGCGACCAGATGCAGAAAACTACTTACAAGAACTCTGTCGGGACGTTTGTAAGGTAGCTTCCATTGATTTCTCTTTCGCATCTATGAACGGGATGGAATTTTTACATTCTGAAACATCCCTCTGAGCCGCAAAAGATCTAGAAACTGGCATTTGAGTTCAACCGAGACGAAGTAAATCGTCAAGTACCGTTACAGACAAAACGAGTGACGCATATTGCCAGAACCTTCATAAAAGCGAAAACAAACTTAGAACCGATTCCCTGTACGGTACTCTTATTGTAAAGGAAAATAGCTCAAAAAATAAATGAACCTCAACTGGAGGAATGCATCGGCAACTGGTGCTCCACTTGGACAAGTCGAAGAAGGTTCAAACACTTTGGTCAGTCAATCGTGCGTAGGGTTCTCACAAGTGATATGGTGGCCCACAGGTCAAAGAAGCAAAGTAAGTCAGTGAAACGCTGGTTCATCTACGTTCTCTCAACACAAAGAAGTTACGCATAGAGCTGAAAAAGGCAGAGAGTTTACAGTGTCTGAATAAAAGATGACACTTAATAGATACGCTTTGTTGAAATACCGAAATTGGATCGGCCACTCTACCGCGCGCTGATGACATCTACCTGCATTTTGAAAGAACGTTTGCCGGCTGACGTTCGTGCTCAATGGACAGATTAGAGGCTGACAAAAGTGCCAGACTTTTGATATGAGAATATATCTCCGAATTTTCGACCACTTATATTTTGAAGTCAACGTTGATTTGGGTAAACTTTTAGGTCTCTTATGAACTCTACTTTTATCACCCGAGCAGCATTTACGGTGGGGTTCCTATTACATTGAACAGAACTCCTGTAAATTTCGTGACCAGAAACATTCGTCGTTAATCTTTAGTGTTCGTGGTGCTGGGTGTCCAAGCTGCAGTGTACCTGATCACTCCCACACGGCGTGTCGCAACTCAAACTCAAACCTCAGTTTACTGACAACTTCCCTCAACATCTGACTCCATGCGAGATGTGAAAATGGAGTTCCATGATAAAGTTCGGTACTCTGCTTTAGACCGAACAATCAAACTTTGATGAACCGGATTTATAGCTCCGTCAAGGATGCAATCTTATCTGAATACCTTTCAAACAAAGATAAAACAGATACTTAAAACAACTGATAGCATATAGTATTTTGTAAATCCGAGTCTCAAGGTCTAACATGAGCGGTAGGTACAGTTCCTCAGGATCCATTCTCCCCAAATCTCGACAGCATAACGTCAGAATCAATAGTGATGTTTCACTGCTCTATAAGGACTCTAGTTCAATGAAAATTAAGTTCGATCCAGTACTTCTACATGATGAGCCAACGACAAATGGGCAGAGAATGCTTGTGGTGCTGAACATCTGTTGTATTTTTTAATAGAGTAACAAATGAACGTGTAGTTTGTGTAAATAAAGAATGCGAAACTAAAGAGTAGAAAAATTATACAATGTACACCAATTTAAGCGGACGCAAACCTGCCACATACTAAGCTATTTGAACTGAGAGCGCAAAAAGGCATGGCTTGTAAAAATCATCAGATAAATGCATTGGGGGTAAACTGAATCACGGCATCCTTTTTGTATATGAGTAGTGGAAACGGACAGTAGCAGTTGAAGCATTCAAGTGATGCCCATTACGCCGTTCCTCAGCCGACTCAGTTGTAATATAGCTCTGACGAACTTCCCTTCCATTGGCTGAAACAGCACTTCATGAATATATCTATCCGTTCGAGATGATTGCTTCTGTGACTACCGGGCACTCAGGACAGTATTCGATTAGCAAGTTCAAGTGCCACCCAGTCGTGTTGTCGAACAGCCGAACAATAAATGAAGGGCGGTTGCCTGTTTGGCCTCCCTCTTTTTGAATCTAGCACCTTGCCCGCTTCTGTGGAATCAGCTGGATCGGTCGAAGAACGAGGCAATCGTCCAAATGAATGTTTGAACCTAATACAACTGTCCGTGAGAAGAGACCGAGGAATGTCATTGTCGTTCTAGCTCCAGTTTGTCTATTCGTAAACCAAACACTGGGAGAATGGTGCAACGTACAAGGTGTCGTCAGTTTTGACGAATTTTATTAAGCTGAAGAATTTGACGACCCCAAAAGCTATTGGCGAAAAATCTTCCCAGCCCAACCTCCATATCTGACGACAATTCATGCAGACACTGGCGCTCATTCAGACAACAAATCAGTCGGTGGGATTACACTACTGGCATGCACTAGGCTCGACGGTCAAGGATGCTGGGTCGTGATTTAACCCCCCACTTTCAAGTTTAACTGTGATATCGCCTTAACAAGGCGGCGCAGTGTCTATCCCAGAATAAATTTCCCTTACAAAGGGTTTCAAACAAGGGCTCGGTAAAGTGAACTGCTGGTGCTCTCATGTCGATTCGAACTCAAAATGTCACCAGGGACTACAGTTTAGTCGTTCAGTTGACCGTCTAATTAACCGCTTGTTTAACGTGAGCAAGCACAATGGTTACCAGTTATCTAATCGATCCCGCCTGCTACCAAGAACATGTCCGTCATTCCACACAACCGTCGAGTAATGTCCCGGCTGTTTATACACATCATCATCATCACGCCAGGCAGAAGCTTCTCGGTTAGCTGCTCTGATAGACTAAAGGCTTCATATTCGTTGGTATAGCCAGTAAGGAATGCGCTCATGTTTAAGCTTGATCCGGTAGCGTGACTGATGTTTACAGGAAACTCCATAGCACCGTGTTAAACACAACACAAGACAAACCTGGCATTGAAGGGGTACTTCCTTCAAGTAACTAAACACACCAAACTCTTCGGGGCTTAGTGAACCACCAAAAAGGTAAGGCACATCTCACTTTTGAACATGCACCTGATGGAACATTTTCTCGATCTGGTCTTTATCGAAAGGGCCAAACGAATGCCAAGCAAGGTTAGAGCTAGTGCTTGGGAATATTTGGTGTACTATGTTGCACAGTTTGAGCCCCTCTGCTTTTGCTAGGATTGAGTAGGTCTATCACTGGATTGTGAAGTGTCCCTGCGTTCAAGTGATCAAGAACTATCTCAACATGACAACTGGTGATAAAGCCAGTTAGTAGATTGATTGTGGGCATCACTGTGCTTCAGTTCAAGACCGAATAAAACGTCACATAGTCTGAACTACGGCCGGCGTCGCATTTTGAAAATGTCGCTGTTGGTGGCACGACAAAGTTTCAGGTTCCCAACAGACCACTCATTCTGTGAATGAAGTCGAGTTATACTGAAAAGCCGAGAAGTGTTCAGCTGTTTCACCCATATTATAAACCATAAACGGTGCAAATCAAACGCATCTTCGGTTAACAGTTGTTCAACAATGATCAACCAACGCATAAGTTAGGGCCACCGACATTTGAGGAATCAGCTGATTATTGTCGATTACGTAACGTGAAATCTGTGATAAAAAGGAAGACGGCGTAACATCCTGTCCTTCGATTCAAGTCGGTGTAGGATACAAAACTCGACTTCGAAACAATCCGGTGCAGTAAATCCTGTTACCTCAAGCAGAAATCATGGTTGTTGGAAACAAGTGTTGGAGTAAAATTTGACTCTAAGACTAAGACTGAACTTGCCAACACGAGTTTATCATACGACTTATTACGAGTGCGCCCGATGACCTTGAACGATGTTTGTACATTGCTTAGCTTGTGCCCGCCATTTATGTTTCAATACATTGTAACGCAGTTGAAACTCGACTGTATTGCTGGCCTAACCCTCCGCGCGGAAAATGCAAGATCTTCCAGAGTAAAGTGCTGTTCTTGGGCCACATTCCCCCTTCCGATGGGAATCGTGATGTCCAACTACTATCCGTCGTCAACATGATCGACAGCAGAACAGCAATGTCTATCGATGAAATTTTGCTTCTGTACAGTGATAACTTATTTGAAACCTTTCTTGTGAAGAAAAGGATAAAAGTGGATGGGAAAGGGGCCTTGTGCCAGCCTATTACAACCATTCCGATGTGCGCTCACCTACAGACATTCATCTAAACAATCCGAATAGAAAGTGACAAAAAGAAAGACACTGGCAGTTACCGGCAACAACATGCAGCAACTTCTACAACAATACAGAGGGACCCTATCATGAACCGACAACACCCAGACGTTTTGTAATCACTTGCATAGTCCTCTACGAGATCAAAGGCTGGCCGCATCGCTGCTTGCGTCACTCTGAATCGGGCACAGAAAACACCGACCTTTCCGATAAACAATGATTTCACATGTAGCAGTACATGACCAAACCAACTTTTGTTGCCGGATACATCCTTAGTTTGCAGTCCCTGTTGCACAACCGGAGACTTGATTTAATTTTTTTCCGTTGGCAACAGCCTACACGAGCCTTGGTTCTGAGACAGCGGTTAGTGAAAACCTGAGAACGTCTCATTTCCACTGCTCGTAGCGGCTACACCTCACGACTGAACAGCACGTTCTATGGCATGATGTACCCGCCCCCGAGGTTCAGGAATATGCCACTTTGCCACCATAGGTGTCTCAAATGAGCGGACTCCATCCGAGTCATCGAGAATCTTGCACTGACTCATCCATCAAACCAAAATCGGAGTTTATGTGAATTACGACTTTGGACCGTAAATGGCATGCCCGGAAGAACAAGCTTACATTTTTTGGGTGCGAAGGTCATGCGAAAGGTGGGAAGTCTTTGGCCAGATCATCCAAAAACTCTTCAAAAACAATAACGATGCTGTCTGTCTATTCGAGATCGATAAGGTTTTCGTCAGCAGATACTGGAGTGCCAGGGTATCGAAGACCCCCTAGTTTTCAGTTTATTATCCCGTCAATCATGCAAATGAACAGGAACCCAGAGATTGGGCATCCTCTGCGGACAACACTTTTTGTACGGGGGTTTTTGGAGAGCAATTCGTAAATCCCCACACGCCACCAAGTCTCGGAATACAGAGAATTTGTCATATCGACGAGCTTCCGAAACATTTCTTAACGAGCAAGCATGCTAAGGAGATCAAAGTGGCCAAAGTACCACGGGAATCTAGGAACACCAACACTGCGGGTCGCTTATACATAGGGATTTGTTCTAGCACATGACCGAGTGTAAAGATGTGGTCAACGCAATCCACACCCGCTTGTCGCTCTAAAAGTGATGCCTCACAGGCGGTCATCAAACGATCAGGGACAACAACAGTCTCGTTACGGCTGGAGTCAAGCTGAGCCCTGTGAGTGCTGCATTCATCACGGAAGTGAGCATTATCATGACTCCTCCAGCTCTCAGGACGAACCTCCTTTCCCCAGTCGGTGACAATTAGATCAGACAGGCGCTGACTGAGGAACTCACTATCGCCTCTGAACAACGCTGTAACACATTTGAAACCCTACTGTACCTGATTGTATCCCTATCATATGACAGTATGTGTGCCTCTCCCTCCCTCTCTTCCCCTATTACAGGTACCACGGACGAGGCACCACGGGCCCTGGACAGGGAAGAGTATCCCGCTTGTACAAACCCCCGGACTGACCTTGACCGGCCCCCCTTTGATTGTACTTTCTACTTCTTTCCGGTTTCGATTCGGGTTAATACACCTGCGTTGTTGCTACACTCCGGTCTTCTTTCCTGTACCACCCGACCTGTGCGCATGTGTGCTGTGTAGTGTGTGTGGATTCATTAATACCAGTCCGTATATCTGCACATTTCAGAACTGACGTGTGCCGTCCTCTCGAACGTCGAATACCGATTCCCGACATCCGTCGAATACCGCTGAATTCCCGACATCCCGCGCTACAACATACATGCTGTTGCTCCCTTCTGGTGTTCTCTTCCGTATTACCCTGACGCCGCGTTTGTGATCTGTGTGCCATATGATTCCACTAATACCAGTTTCCATTTCTGCTAGTTTTAGAATCAGTGTGCGTCGTCACCACATCCTTGTGGACGTCGATTGCAGCTACCTTTCGACTGAATATCCGTACTACAGAATAAGAGAGCCATTAGTGAACTAACTTCAATTCCCATCGTTCCACAAAAAACGAGAACAGCGGGTAAGACATGGTTTTACTAAATCCACAGACCTTATAAACCACACATAATAATTACACTTCTTACTGAACACCTTGCAAAAGATGAAGGCCTTTTGGGGTAAAAGCTGATAAAAAGCAGTCAACAGGAGTGGAATAATTTCTCTGAAGTTATGAAAACTGATTAGTTTGGTCGGAAAAGACGCCAAAGTGTGTGACATTACACGGACAGTGTTGTCGAGCTGCAGATCATGTGGTCCAGCGTCCATCGCAGAAAAAGACCGGTAATTTGCAGCAGCACACGTAAAGACAATACTAACTGCAGTGCCCTACGCACACATTTTATTTACAGTGAGTCTCAAAGCACGTGAGAGTATTCATTTTTGGCATGTACAGTTATCCTGAGATGGCTGGTTTTTCGGCAGTGGATAAAAGGTGAACGGGGAAAAACCAACGCGATCATGAGGTCATTCATGGGTCACAATTATGTGAGTATGGTATTGGTGTTCTTTAGCTTCTCAACAGGGTATTCGATAGAAGTATCACGTCTGACTTGATCAGCGCAATCCTGATGATGCACTTCCAACAACCGGTTATCACTGCAACCATCAGGGTTATCTTCCATGTCTTTGTCCGTATGATGTGCCTGATAGCCGTTCGTCAGCGAGAGGGAAGGGGTTTTATGAGGCGGACTTACATCGGAGTCGGAAGTTAAGAAGAGCTGATTGCTCTGAAAATCGTTGGAAGGATTGCTGAATTCCTGAGAATCTTCAGAGAATGACATCTTGGTTGGTGATAGATGCTGCTTTTCAGAGCGTTTGCAGTCTGTGCGATTTGTGGATACGGTTTGTATGTGGCTTCGAAGAAAATGTGTCAAGAAGTTCATGCAATCTTGCTGATCTTCACCGCACACACCACAGCCGAATGGCTTCGCGTTAGGGGAGGATGAATGCATCCGCTCCTGATGCAATTCAAGCATCTGTTTGTCTATAAAGTAGGTCTGGCAGCTGAGACATCCGTGCAACAGACCGGCAGTTTGTAGATGACGCAAAACCACATGCATGAGCGAGGAATCAAATGTAATGGACTTCAACAATCTGGCCAGGTTGTGTGGGGTAAAATAATTAGGAGGAGACTCAATGCCACGCTCATCCAAATGCGGTTCGTTTACTTTTTCTTCGGTTGTGGTGAAGCTCGCAATCCTAGTAGTCGGGAAGAATTGGAAAGATACATTAGAAACAAATTGTAATTTCCCAGTTCTTATTCCCTTGTCCAGGCTTTTACGCTGCTATACTACTACTAGAAATAAGTAGCAAAAGACTAACAGTGTTGAAGTATTTTTGCCACGGTTCAAGACCCAAGGTTTACTACTGATAACCCCAACTACAGGGTGGAACAGCGAAAAATACCCCATTGACCAGACGAATAAGAACGCTTGAGTCCCATTACGGCGCTTCTTGTGAGGAACCCCTTCAAGAGGACACATTTGCTTGAAATAACTACTCCGTCGGCAGGAGCTTCTTCTTTCTTGCACTCCTCCCGAAACTCAATTTTCAGTATCAAACAGGGGATAATTGTTGGTTTTCATAATAATCGCCTAGCCTACATTTAACTTACCTAACTTTTTAATCATCAGCCATCTGAAAATAGCTTGTTACGAATAATATTGCCATCGATCGTCTCTCTCAGAACAAGCCTTCGCCGGAGGTAGTTTCTCCCCAAAAGTGTCTGTCGTACTACTGAGGATCAGGCAGATCAAAAATGACTGTAGCCAGTGAATATATAATTGCGGTAGCGCTCTAGTACCTTATTACATATTAGTATTTGGGAGATTCAACAGAGAGCCACCCTTACCGCCTGGTTCGCGCTACGCCTGCAAATTTGTCGCTGTCACTAGCATGCTATGAACTTTTCAGACTAAAGCGAAATACACTCATTTGCATACCAATTTGGTTTTGTCGGGAGGCTCATCAGGAATCCGTCTGAATCTCTCGTTTATGATGTGATTATTGTTGACGGAAATGCGGGGAGTGTGCCTACCTGATGAGCCCCAAGAAGGGCGAAACCGGTTACGCACTGTCGAAGAGTTTTCAACAACCTTATGAGTATTACGTCTTTTCAGCCTACGGTATTTGGGTAAACGCACTTTTAAACAACCAGGTACGACAAAATTCCTTCCATGCACTTGTAAAATCACAGAAGATCCGAAAATGGACATGCCTCACCAAGAAACGCAGTAAGCTCTGGCAACAGAGATACTTTTTGCTCAAGTGTGCCCAAGCTCTCCCAATAAGATTATGGAGTTGCGTTTCAGTAAGATGCCGACAACCAGTAGCATAGAAAATTTCTCGGGTTCCATGAGTTTTATATGCCATAAGGCTTTCGCCGTCGTGTTCCAATCACACAATAAACAATTAGTAAACTGAGGTAGATTGGGTCAGTCAAACAAGGCAAGCATGGACTGTTATATCATTCGTCGATTTGCTAACCATCCTGACCATTCAAACAGCGAGGCTAAAGTTTTCTTGATAACATGAGTGGATACAAACAGACATCGCTTTCTGGTGCTGGAAGCTTTGATTCAAGGTGTACCCTCCACACGTTAAGTCTGTCGACCAGTTGAAGAAAATTACTTCCATATCATAAGAGTGGAGATCAATTGAACTCTCGCCTAATGGGATTTTGCACATTCCTTCACTTTATGGTAAGTTTGGTGCATTCTTTTGCCGATGCCTCGTATTTTCTTTCATAAACACTGGTTCATGAATAGAATTTTAGCCTGAAATATTTCCACAGGTTGTCGCCTTCCGCATACCCCAAATAGTTTGGTGGTCTTTCGTATAAACCTGGTTCTATAAGTCCAGTATTCAACATAGTACAAACAAACACATCTACAAGATGACACGAACAAGAAAAGGAGAGTGAACGTCTAAATTGCAGTAAATCAGTGTAATAGTCTTCTCTCACCTGCCGATGGCTGGCTCCGTGATGTCCGTTGATAAACAAGACGATGGTGAATACTGCGAAGCCTTGTCTGCAAAACTCTGTCTTGATCGAGCGACTCCACTCATTTGGTGGCTATGTATGTCGGTTTCGTTGGACGCCTGTAATAGGACGTTGGTGAGGAGAAATATATTTTGCGGTTGAATTGTCGCCAAATGACACAGAACGTGATTCATACAATTTCAAGCAAAATGACATTTCACGCACTTTACGCCTCCATTTACCAGGGTGCGTTCTGTTGTACTGACACCTTCTATCCAACCTAACGTGCAAATCTATCCGAACGGCATACAACTGCTTGATGCCGTATATAACTTTTAGTATCCTCCGTCCGAAAACACCCGCAAAAATTCTGTGATGCTATGTCTCTTTTCCTTTCAATGCTCGCTGGTTTCTTGGATGCAGCACCCCGTCCAGCTGCAACGGATGATTAATTTCATTTCGAAATTCGCCTACTAGGTAAATTTTCAGTAGTGTACATATTAAGCGAACAGCAAACTCAGGCGACCCGGCGGCAACGGAATGTGATGTATCTTAGAGTCTACTTAATCAATGGAGGTACTAGTTATCCGGTACTGACAGTTTTCTGGCATGGGTTAGGACGTAAAAAGGCTGACATTTTGGCCATCTCTGTAGCATGATTACGAAGCTGTTGATTGATTTTAAGTCGAGATCTCCAATTCGGCCCATAGCTGTTGACAAGGTATTACTAAACTCTGTTATGACAGAGGAACAAGGAAACGGACAGCAGAAGTTCGTAGGATTTCAGGACCGCTGCGATCTGCACTTAAAACGGAAAAATCATCGGACAGAGTAGCCTGTCCTCTACTTTTTCTGCTATAAATTCACAATCCCGGTCCCGCGACCCTGACGACCCGGCAAAACAAAAAACTCAGGAGGGACAAGAAATTTATGCGAGTTTAATTCTACGACTCTCAGAGATCAACAGCATTTTTTCGAGATCAGGAAGTGTGGGCACCGTTTAACATGGCAATTAATTTGTGTCCAGTTATGGTGAGTTAGGTTATGCGAAAATAAATTTTAGTCCCAATGGTTACCTCCAGTCGTGATCGCAGCAGTATTTTCTCGTAAAACTGACAGTCTCCATGACTTTTGTATAATACTGTAAGTCATTGGACATCCGAAGAACCATGGACTGGAAGAGGAAGTGGATTATTATCCTCCCAAAATACTCCTCTAAGTTACACGGTACCAAAAAAGTGTAATCTTTCTGTTAAGTTTATTGCAGGCAAATCCTGTTTCATCATGCTCCCGACGTGCGCAGACATGCCATCAGTTTGGCTCTGTAGAGCCTGCACGTAAGTGCAAATTGGTCCCTCTGATAAATCAAACTTAGAGAAACATCGAGATGTCGACAGTCTTGCCTGGTTTCATTCAGTGCGGAACATCACTTTGCATTTCAGCGGCGTATGTGATTATGAGGTGAAATTTATTCGCTCTGTCGTTGGACAGCGTTTGACAATGAGGCTGTGACAGCTGACCACTATTCAACTTCAGTTTGTCAAATAACCTATATTCACTAATGTGTCGGTGATAATCAGAGGACGACCAGTCACCCAGCTTAGGAGCGAAACACTGAGTGGTAATCAAAATCAGAGTGATCTTGGGGTCACGGTAAAAGTCACAGAGTACTTGCTTCAATCAATGCAATTTTTCATCCCATACTTACCGCCTGTTATTCAGGAATGACCTTTCAAACTGGATCAAATGGAAGACAATATTTTTATAGAGGAAAATGTTGGTAGCTCAGATAGTGTGGATAGTTGTTGGCTTGCTCGCTGAGCTGGGCAATTTGATTGCAAACGTTTCATAACCAATCGAGGTGACATCATCAGTGCGTTGTTTGGGTGCGTAGTGGTGCGTAGCGATGGGTTGGTGGTTGTGTGGAGGATAATACAAAGCAGACTGACATAACAAATCACTTGAAAAGTGAGCAGTTGACTTAGGGCTTACAAAACCATGGATCTTTTGGAATATGGACCCTCCCCCAGAATGTACCACTCTGACCAGATCCCAGGGGCTGTTCATACTCTAAGTGTAACGGAATGTGCCACAGTAAAAAAGGCTGAAGCCGGCCAAAACGGTGATTTCAAACACATGGTGGGTGACGGAACACTAGGTCAGATGCTCCCAAACGGTCAGCAGGGATGATAACTCAAAAGGGTGAGTAACATGAATTGTCACTTGCAAAAATGCTTCCTTTTCTTTGAAACCAAAGGGCAACACTCATTCATGCCTGATAATCCACTTGGGTGGAACGTGGATCAGCACCTTGTAATTATTATTAAGATTATCCGTTTGAGTTATCCGTCGTGTATATGTGGTGGGCACCTGAGCCAGTCTGTCAGAATAATTTCTTCGTTGTACGATTACGTCACTTCGTATGGCATGAGCAACCACAACAAGGGTTAAACACGGCAGAAATATGGACTTTCGTATAGTTTCCGTAACCACTCAAGTCCTTGCCATTTAACAAGATACTGGCTGATGGAATCATGGCAAGTTAAGGTTCATTTCAAGTTCTTCTGCCAGCTTGCAACAGTCGATTAGTAGTATTGAAAACTTGGGTCTGTGTGGTAGTTCACCCCTTAAGTTCACCCGGAGAGACGCCGCAGGAACAACCGCTTTCTTCCTACTCAGGTGGATAATCTGGAAGACGGCAAAGTCGTCACATATGTTGTCAACCTCAGCTGTGCGACTTTGTAACTTTGTTTACTGACCTTTTATTAAGCACCAGACAACGTAGCCACTGTATACTGGGTTGGGGATCGAGGAAGATCAATTCCCTAGGAAATGTTATTCGTAGTAATTTTCGTATTAGCAACACAGGGAAGCCCCTCGGTGAAGTTGCATAAATGATTGTTCGGACGTACATCAGAGGTTCATGTAAGCCTTAGCTTGTAATGCGAGGCGCAAACGATAGCCCGATTTTGCTGCCACTGGTAGATTGAGAAAGACCACGTCGCTTTTTCACCATAGTTTCTTCCGACCACAAATGTCTAGGAGTTGGGATCGATTCGCAGTTTCACAAACATAAGAATGACGTAGGGTAAATCTTAGCAGCTAGTTTTCACTCAGCACACAGTAAAAAGCTGTCTAAATGTTCCTTGTAGGATACGTCCTCGTGAATTTTAGTGCAGGCGGTCAGTCAAAGTCGGTAAAAATCATTGTCAGTGGCGATTCTTGAGGAGGACTCGCTGCAGCTGGTTCGTTAACCTATTCTAGCCAATGTTTTGGAGGTAAAATGTGACGCACTCTCTTCTCAAAGTGAAACAGTGTCATTCAAAAGTGGAATGAGCAAGCAAACCACGGTAAACCTTTAAGAAATAGCACCAGTTATCCACCATCTAAATAAGACCATGAAACAACCCTGACTGTAAATTGTTAATCTGCCAGACATCTCGGACAAAGTGTGAGTAAGCTTACGTACAATCTCCCTTTACCTAATTTCAGTATGACATGGCGTTACTTGTGCCGTGAGTAGTAAACTGAACATTAGACCTGAGATTAATCCGCTTTGCATGTTACTTGAGTAGGCTCTGTATTTTTCGAACGAAACTGTTGCGCAGCATCCAGGAACTAAACACTCGAAGAAATAGACAGATGAAGCGAACCAGTGCTAAACCAGATTTGTGCCGTGAGTACATCATGTTAACCGCCAAAATACAACAACTTCATGGTTCCACAACGATCTGATAGTCGAGACTTGTGACAGCATCCCACTGGACGGCAAGAAGTACACATCAGTACAGTGTTTCCACGTCCCAGCCCATTCGAAATATTTTGATCAGACACCTATAGTGTATTCTTAATTGCTGCATTGTTGTTCTATAACCGGATCATTCAATACTTTCCGTAATCCGTGGTTAGCCCGAATGAAAAACACCATGACAGATCCATAAGACGTTGCATTGAGTGTGGAAGGTTAAACTACATCATATACGCACGATATCGGGATTTTTTAGTCCCGGGCTGTCATTCCTCTCACTTGTTCGGTTTTTGTGTGGTTCTTGATTTCCAAAAGCTTTCGGAATTTTTCGGGTGACAACGGAGAACACAGACTCCCATTAGAGTGTCCATAATGCAGATTTGTCGAAACGCCAGCTTCCGTCTACACAGTGCGATGACTCTTATCAATTCAGGCAAAACCCTTTCATGGTCAGTAAATTTGAGGAAGACAGTACGATTATGGCCACTCTGTGGTTCCATTCTCGATTGGTGATGGCGTGTAAAGTCATTAATCCATTCTTCAACCGTCCAGACTTTATTTTTAAAACTTCATCCAGCTTTTGTTAACCGACGGCTGAGCGATTCCAGTGCACCGACTCGCTTAACTAGCCAAATAAGGTGGGTGGAGAAGATAAAACGACCGAGGGACCGGTGACATTGCACGCTAGCTCTGACAACCACATCGGAGCCAAATACTGTCATGCAATAAACGGTAGAACATCATGCAGGACTGAGACAATGGATGACATTTCCAATTCACCAGCATTTGATTTTCCATCTCAGATCTGTTATCTTGACATCCATGTGCATAATGCATGGTGAGAAATTCCTGCTTCCATGCCGATCGGTTTCACTGCATTGTTTTTCAGATTCGTTTTCCACCCCTAGTTTTTGAAAATTCACACAGCATTTGCCCCGCCCTCCACCATTTTGATAGGCCGAAACAAAGGAGAATACACATGTGGAAGCGTTTAGCCCTATAAAATGCTTCAGGAGAAGTCGTTTTTGAGGTCTGGTAGTGACCAATAATTCTCTCAGTGGCTAATGTTTTGAAGAAACCGAATCAGTAGGTGATGACTCCGTATACAAACGTTTCTGTCGCGTAGACAGCTGGGTCGCATGAATGACTAGGCTTAAGTGTGGTTGAAATAATAAAACTGTAGGTCAAACTGTCGTAAAACTCACGAGATCCATGTGAGCTGATAAGTGAGCAGATAAACATTTAGAAGCTGAGAAAAAATCGAATAAAAAATCTTTCAGCTGTAGCACCCTTTCGGTGCTAGCTGCCACGAGGGTTGGGATACTTCCAGGTTGCCCAAGTCTATACAGGGGAAGTCGAGGGGCAGAGGTCGGGTTCTAACCACGGACCTTCCGGTCAGTCAATTCGCGCTCTAACCACTTGGGCCATCTCGTTGAGAGGCGGGTTTCATCTAAGGGCTTTATAATCAGGCCAAAGTGATGCACGACCAGTGGGGAAAATTAAACCACACAATAATCAGTCTGTTTATCTGATCTTGTTATACGGCTGAAATCTCACAGTGATATCTGTTCACAGATACTTTTTTTCATAAATTTTCCCAACTCATTTCATACGAGTTATAGAGCGGACAATTCTACAATCAGGCCCCTACTGATCGGTTTCGTCTTATAAGCGGAGTTTCCTCATAAAAAGACTCGGTATGGCATCTAGAATGAAGTCTCTATTCAAAATTATCGAATCTCCACAAAGCACCACCAATATTTAAGTAGCTCAGAGGAATAATAATTCCAGAGGTTAAGAAAAAACTTCCATCTGAGACGTTCCCACTCGAGGAGTCAGTCAGTACCCGACTGCGTGATCTGGTTTTCGTGGTTGATAGATGAGTGGGGCTATATCCTATCCAAGCGAGAACCCAATCAAATCGGTCAGATGTTTATTCCCTGGCCAGAAGATGCGGGTTGGGAAATTCTTGAGCTTCGTGGGATGTGCACTGCTGATGATCCCCAACATGAACTAAACAGCTGTACAATGCTTTTCGGCTTTTCAGAATAGGCTGGCATCATTGACAGGATGAAATATGTACTAAAAAAGGAAAGCAAATATATGATGGAACTTCGCTCGATTGAATGCTCTCCCACCTCCCACCCGTCAACACACGGAAGCAATGACTGGTGTGGACGAGACTGAGTGACTGTGCCAAAAAAGAACGAAGGAGCACTGTTCGAACGAGAGTGATGTGAATGCTATGAGTTCCATAACTACCTATTGCTTGAAATAAATCTACTCAGGTTTCGTTCAGTGTTTGATGCAGAGACTGATGGGAGTTCATTTTATTTGACGGGTAACCGTTATGCAGTACTGTTGACTGATACATACTGGGCTTCAGAGATAAACGACCATTCTCTAAACGAAGGCTGATGTTGTTCTTACACGACGGAACTCAATTTTCTGGTTGAACAACTTCCCATACAGTGACTCGGTGGAGGCGGAACCAGACAAAGGCCACCACTTCGACCTGATGTCACCTCGTTGGATTTCTTTCTCAAGGATTATATTAGGAGGCACGTGTGTGAGGTCAGACTGAGAAACTTGGAGCAGATGAAGGAATCTGTGCTCAGTGAGACGGACCTTGCACTCTACAGGAGATCAGCGCTGACTAATCAAGAAAAATACTGTAGTATAAACAGGCGAAAGAGGCACCAGTAACAAAATCCTTTCTTTTCATGAAAGATCAGAGATTTCCGACGTATCAGGTTATAATATAAGGGTAAAATGATACTAATAGTCGTTCAGCTGCAACGAAGGGATGAAAAATTAAACACTGATATCCCTAATGAAGGTGATATTGTATTGGCAGCTCTGCCTGCACTCAGTATATCCAGGGCGTTGGGAACAAAGCATAACACGTAAGGCAGCTGTGGAATACCAACACTGTCAACAAAGTACAGCCAAGATAAAAGAATGGTGCGCTCTGTTTTCCGTCAAAAGTATTAGATTGGGTTGTGGATGACGTCTGTGTTCCACATTTCTTCAATGCATCCAGTTTCGATCGTTTTCCTTGGTGGGTGAATTTAGTAGCCGTCACTGTCTGGGTGATTAGTGATTCATTGTTTCATACAAACCAGCTGTTTGATTCCTGTAGCTGTATTTCTACGAAAGTGATCCATAAAGCGACGGGTGAAACGACCGGTTGGTGTGGCGAGACGACTCACGTCAGGGTACAGTAATACACTAGCAAGTTGTCTACAGGTCATCCATTCATCACTAGAGGTGTCCGACTTCAATTCCATTTCTCCAATAATCTGTACATCCCTAAGACGTCAGGCAACCACCACATTGGTCTAAAAATGAACAGTTTGTCGTTCGGAAGCTACGGAAACGTCATATCGTTTTAGTCCAATTACCTCCAGTTTGTTTTGCAACTGTGTCACATTCCCTATTCAGGTATCGGTAGCTAAGGCCCACCGACCTTTCATGCCTATCTGTTGTGCAGAAACTCCGCTGTTGAACGTGGTCATCAAACAGTTTGAATGACAAAATCGTGCAGGACTTTTCTGCTAGAGGAGTGGAAATCCTAGTGGATTTTAGGGAGTACGTCAAATAGGGCTATTCCACTGTCTGCCACAACGTGGAGTTCCGCGTCCAATGACCGACCCCACTGTTTGTTTCTTCCTTGTGAAGTATTGTGGTAGATGGAGTTACTAACCAGGACTATTATGGTGTTCAAACTACTCTAAATTTGGTGTTTGTAAAACGCGAATAAAAAAATCCACCAACCTCGAAAGTGAGGATACCGAATAGCTTGTCATCACTACCAGTCGGGCAGAAAAACAAGACGAAAAGATAGCGCTGCTAACACACAAGGTTCATGTCTGACCCAGTTTGTGATAGACTGCATTTACCACGCATGGCTAATTGGGTGACGAGTAGGCGCGCACACACATATAGAGCTGTACCGTACCAGTCCCGTTTAACGGACTGAGTGTACGAAATTCATATTCGAAATGAGAGTTTGTAACAAACATTTTCACCTACTGAGTGCATGTACCTAAATCGCCTGAGGAAGCGGAGATGAATTTCGGTGATGCGCGGAGGGAGAGGGACCATAGTCAAAACGCAAAACCAAACACGTGGTAAGGCGACATGTGCGCCCGATGCATATGACTATGTTTTATATTTGTTCGCTTGTTGCAATGCTTTAATGGAAGCATACCCACACACTTCGCTGGTCTATAAACATACAGAATGGACAAATGCTTCGTCTCGTACTACGTTTCCCCTTCCTCTAAACTAGTTTTTCATTAGCAAGATGTGGTTGATCATTTATACGTACAACGTGGTAAACCCTCTACTTCAGTCCGTATTACACCATGATTCTCATGCGCCCCCTCCAATCTCCGTTTACTCCCAGCTATCAAACGGAAATGGAACACGCTTGAGGAAAGAACCTTAAACCAAGGCCCAAGACATCTGTTGTAGTGACCCGATTGTAATCCAGTAGGTGAGGAGAGCCATATTTCATCATAGCGATGCGGTAAATGTTATTTCACAATGGGTGGACCGCTTGGAAAGAGAGTGCTAACCACTCAACATGTGGGCTGAATTATTGCTCACAGTGTTACGATGATTATCTTCTGACGTGAATAACATATGGCTAGAAATGCCATTCAGTGAGGTTAGTTGGACTTACCGCATGCATCTCTATATACTATGTGGGTTGGAAAATAAAGCACAAACGTGTAGTGAAATGCACACAAGGTAAACATGTGAAAACTTGTCAGCCCCCCCCCCTCATGGCATAATCAGCCTAAATCTACAAAATGGTTTCCGTTAGTGGACCATAATTCATTGCGATCAAGTGCTGTGGTTCATCTCCACCGATAACTACTGTAAAATCCCTCAACAAAGAGTATCCGTGGATAGAATCGAAATGTCCCCAAATGCTACATGTTCCTTATTCAAGTGTTTTGGGAAAATAAGTCCAAACATCTAAGAATAACATCAGAACGTTTCCAATTCCAACTGATGTGGTTGAATTCAGAGACATAAGGAATGATTTTATAAGTGTTTCAAACAGTCATCCTGACAGGCTTATTGTTTTGAAACTTTCGAAAGGCCGATAGGAGGGATTGAGGTTCATTTTTGCCTTATGTCCGGTACTAAGCGTGTACATTGCATGAGACCGCAATTATTCTGTGAATCTATCTACCTCACCAATATTATCTTCACCAGGTGCCTCATTGGAGCTGTAAGAGTCGTCGTCACCGACTTGTTCACTCCAGGTCCGTCGATCGACTTATCGTCCTGGTTGGGAAATTCGATTGTCTTATTTCAGTTCCCAACTCGATTGCCTTCTATAAAATGCTGGAAGTACGAATGTTTCCTGCACGGTCAGATAGAAATTAAGTACACGTCTATATATTTGGGTTTTTACACCAGCTCTCACTTATTGCAATAGTCTTTATTCGTTCCTGGTTCCGTTGTCCCAATAATCCAAGGTTTCTTGCGCGATCACTATGGGTTCCCCAGGTCTCAGCTTCCCCGAAATTCTTGAGTTTATGAATCAGCTGAAAGCTCCGAAGTTGCCATCCGTTCTCACAGTCCTCTGAGTATCTTGCGATTGGGTGAGTTGGCAGCTGGTTAACAGTAACCTCGGTGACCGGTTGCCACTGTCTGGTTTCGACCACCTGCAGGTAGGCTAGCAGACAATCTCCATGTGAAGTTCCTCAATAAAACACACTATTTATAATGTTGCTAAAAACTCTTCGACACAAATTTGTCCCTCCTGGGCCCATAAGATTAGCGTCGTTATAGCGATAGCCACGGTAGTGTCCTCCGTACACATCAAATTCAGTTGCTAATGAGCGTATCACCAAGTCATATCTCTGTACTCCAGGCCTCGAATAGCAAAAGGTGGTGTCTGCTCACAAACATTATGAACAATGCCTAGCAAGCTATTTGAGTACAGTGAACGCGGATCGACAATCATCCACAGCCCAGATTCGAACCCCACATAAAAAACTTCACGCTGGCTGCTGGACTTCATAGTGGTAATTTGCAAACGCGTCTTAGAGGGGAAATATGAAAAAAAGCCACTCGCTAATGTGAAGACAAGACAACAACGATCTGCAAAAGTGGATCGGTATGAAGTTGGGTCGATATGCACCCAGCGAGGCGTTTCAGATTTTTAGTCGGAATGGATTAACACCAGACTCATTGACTCATACCCTCATGAGTGTGAACGGGTAACGCCTGAATTCAGCAAGATACTTCCGCCACTTGGACACACTGAGATCCTTTTGGAGAGATACCCCGGCTTCATGGGAAAGCGTATAAGGCTCCAGGCCTAGAGCTAGCGAAATACATACCAATTTGGTTTTGACCAGGGAATCACATGGACCCCAGCCGAATTCCTTTCACAATGAGCTAGCTCGCAATTCAGTGCTTTGGTTAAGCCGGCAAACCACAGTGAGCGCCTTTGGCCCGGTGGTGAAACCGGCTGAGAGCACACGCCCGGTCTGGTATGAACTTAGGTTACTGGACCGGTCAACGCGAACCTCAGATAGTTTAGAGCCCGCATGGGTCAAATGGCGACAATCAAACTGAGTGGACTGTGTGATCACCTGGAGGCTTTGTTAGTTCAAATAATTCCACCAGAACGTCTGTCTGCACTGGGTTTTGTCACATGTGAGGTTGTGCGAAGCATCGCTCGGTGGTATGAAGGCAAATCCACGTGACGTAGCATCAGTAGCCAAATATAGAAGAAAATTAGCCGTACCAAATTTTGCAACCAAGTTCATGACCCAATGAGCCTCATCAGTTATTGATTAATTAGGGCTGAGGGGCAAGTTGGGGAAAGATGACCAATGGTTCACAGAAAATGCTCTTGTGATTGCATTTAAGAAATTCGTTGATTGAGATGATAACAAAAACCTTGCCTAGTAATAAAGTAGACGATAGAGGAGAATGAAAATTATAGGCTGCTGATGCAAACTGAGGAGGTGGAAACCCTCCCCCTCAAAAAGCTAATAACTCCCAATCGTCGCGAAGCATCACTGGGAGCTTTTCCAATCAGACGAATCTGTGTGGATCTGTGTTCATGAAAATGTCTAACATTTGTGTGCAGGTGTACAAGCACACCACGATAAACTGATTTAGCCAGACTGACAAATCCATTTATTTGAGGTTGCAGACCTATTACCCTGTCCGATCACCACGATTTCTGGTACACACTGTAGGGGACCTAGGACACTAAATAACTTGCCAGTACGCTTGCAGTTGAACTTCACGCAGTTAACAAGAAAGCCGGCCAGACTTTATGTTAAGCCGATAGATTCATAACATCTCGGATGTTACGTCACTCTTACAAAGTCCGATATACTAAAGCATATGGCGTGACCCATTGGATGTCCTGTAAGGTCATTATGCCAAAATGGTAGTCCCACACAATTAACAGAGTGAGGCGCAAAGCTCGGTTCTTTAGTTGGTTCGTGGGAGACAAAACAAAAGTTCCTATAGTCATGTTATTCACCTAAGTTAGAGTTAAAAGAATGGTTTCTTGCCCTCCTAAATCCCACCCTATCCCAACAGACATCAGTGATAGAATATTGTCTCTATAGAAATACTGAAAGCAGTTCAAATCCTATCACACAAAGTGGTAGGGCTTTGTTGACAAAATGACTTAACATTTGGAAATCCAGGATCGTTGTGGCCAACATTGTTTATAGGCGCAATATTTAACATACTGGGATTGTCCCTGGGCTACAAACCTTGCCAAGTTTCCCACAGAGTACTCGGCTGGAGAGGAAAATGAAACCAACCATTAACTAGACACGGTTTGGTCACGGATTATTCTATTCCACTTCCTAGTTGGAGAAAACCACTGACCATAATCATACAATTGAAAGTCTCTGGTTTCAGGAGTGGCAAAATCGCACTCAAAAGGCAGATGTCACAGAAATAACGCTCACTGCCATTTTCCGGGGTACCAAATGTGAGCTAACACAAGAGTGGCACAACTATATTATTCCCTAGGCTAACAGGTCCTATAACTTAGTCATGAGGTTAACAGAACAGTGTTATTGGATATTGGTACATTTGCACTATCTAGTAAGCAACGATAGTATGATAGAGAGAAACACAATCGCGCCCTTTTAACCGAACCCCCATTGACAGACGCTCTATCATAATGTTAGCATGCATCCACCCCCGTTTTCGGGACTCATTTGGGTATGCTAGTAAGTACAGAAATTACGCTTTCGTCCCAGACATCACGTCCCAAAGACAAGTATGCATGCATAGATCGGTTCCATATTTATAAAGTTATTAAGTTTCTGAACCCCCTGGATCGTCTGCTATTGAGAAGATCTAAAGATCTAAAGCCATGTGTGCATCCCAAGAGTGTTCACACACTTTTGAAGAAACAAATTGGTGTTTCTGTGGGTATTCCTTTGGGAAGTGGTTACCGTATTTCCAGCCTGAAAGGATCAGTCGAGCTGAGATGGCAATAGGATGTAAATGAAAGTCCGGGAAGTGAAAAACCAGGGTAAACAAACCGTGGTTCGCTTATTGTAATGGATTGTTTATTCTAAAAATGTGCACTACATTACACTGCATATGTCTACCACTGAAAATAATGTTCCTCGTGCGTCCATCTTTCCGGATTTCGGGGTGGTTGCTCCCTAATGAGGCGATACAGTGTGAAGAGGTCACTTCCAGCTGCTTTACTTTCGTCAGGGGTCAGCAGGATTGTCCAACTAACCAGTCTCTGGGGTACCGGGAATCACAGGCTCCGGATCAGCGATTGAACACCATGCCACGAGAGACTGACAGTAGTATGATTAACCTGTTCCTGAACAGGATCTTTTGACACTTTTCTTTGTTCTTACTCACGGGAATAAGGAACAATAATAATCACCGGTAGCGACTAGCCACTTAATGATAATAACATCTGGGAAGACTAACAATTTAGGCGTAGTTTGTCCAGCATCATTTACACGGATTACTAATTGTCCCATCGATAAAATAGTGATGAGCAGATACGTGTTGACTTTCACCATACTTCCTTTACTCTTATCTGTTACGAGCTGTAGAAAAGCGTCCAGGGAGTGTAAAAATTCACTTCACTCGGTTTAACATGTTTGTCAGAGGATGCTCTTGTGTGGCAGACATTAGATCAACGAATTGAAGATGCATTCAGGTTGCACAGGAATTTTCTGGTGACTATCGATTTAAGGTAAGGTGGGTTTCAGAAAGACGCAAAAGAACCACGAGTATCACAGCACCAACCTTTGGGGCTGATTTGGGCAATCAATGGTCTGTCTGTCTTCGAAGACCTCCGGAGGGAACGAAGTGATCATCTGCGGTACTGGTCGAAGTGCTCCTAAAACCTTGCTAATCACCTCATTGCGTTGGGGGTGAAGGCAAAAATACGAAGCAAAAAGGCAAACAGCCGGTAGAATGAAAGTTGAAACAGGTAGACACTAATGTGACCTGTTGAGTTCGGGGCAGAAAGCATACGCATTGGATTTGTTTCCGAGTGGGGGCCATTCGGAAGGTGTATGAACTGTGCAAGACGTCAGCCTACACTAGGCTCTGTTGCTCCAAAGGTTATAGCATTAGGATGTCAGGCGTTCCACGTGTGGGTGACCATACGAATTACCAACGAAACCACGAAAAGGTATTTGGTGATCTGGGTAGCTTATGCTGTAACTTAGAGCTACACATCATTTGCCTGGTATGACGAAACAGATCCGTTTTTATCACTATCCGACATGTCGTGTCTGCCATAGAGCTTTACTACCGACACCTTTGTCTTATCGTATTCTTTCATCCCTCGTCTCTTAGACACAGGTTTCCGTCGACAGTGATGAGCGCAGTGTTCCATTTTTCCATAAACATTACCCCTTTTATTAAAATTGAAATTTGTATGGGTTTCTACACCATCCACACTTCATCCGGTAGGTGAAAGTGAAGAACCGGTAGCAAAAGAACAAAACTGATGGGGGGGGGTTACCACAACAATGGACACCGGCAGTGTGGATGGGGTAAGTAAACGAAATATATACTCAACATCCAAACTTCTAATCATTAACATTGCACATTTAGGTTATTACCCAATCATCTCGGAGAACGGACATTTTCAACCATTTGATTCACTGGCTCCTAATACCCCGAGCAAGCTGATTGCATAAAATCACGCTGGAGAAACTTTTTACGAATCTTAAACGTTGAGACCTGACGCTCTACCGCTGGAGAACTCATTGCCCGACCACGGAATAAAACGAATTGCCTTGAAAAAGCTGGCTTTGCGTTTCCAAGTAATGCAACATTTTGACCTAGAAGACAGTGTAAATGTCAAGCACGGTGTGGGAATGAACGTTCGGAGGAACGCAGAAGCAACGTTTCGATACAGTTGACTCTAACCAAGGGGAAGAAAGTGATAAAAGTAGCGTAATCCTCGAGCACTGCAGCTTGTGTATGCATTTGTGTGTGTGTGTGTGTGTGTGCATTAGTCCTCTGGGGTGGGTTTGGGGAAAGTAGAGAAACGGGTTGATTGAACATGAACGCATTTTCCCAACTGACTGCCAATCATAAGAGGAAATGTTACATTCTCGCAGGAACACTTCAATGCACAAGTAAGTAGAAGTGCGGTGAAGAAATTGCCAAGTGTCAAGCATATTGAAAGAGGTGTAGTAAACCCTGGTCGGAGGAACACGTTTAATCTAGCAAAATTTTGGTTAATGATGAAAATGTTCCCTCGAACCGAACTGTGTTGTGTTTTATAGACGGTTAATTATGTCGGTCGGACGTTCACACGTGAGTTGAAACTATTTGACCGGGGCCAAATTACATGAGTTGTTTTCAATCAGGATGGAATAGCTACCGGAGATTTCTCGTTTTGATACTAGTTTATAGCGGTAAGATTATTAGAAGCTCAGTCCCTCGGTTGAAAAAAGTATGACAAATATTTCAGCCCCATTATGGAGTACAAAACCCCTGAAATAAATATGAACTTTCTTTTGTAAGGATTAGCGAGGTTACGAGCGTTTTGAGTAGGTCAAAGCAACATGGATTCAGGTGATTATTCATTCACTCTCACGCACGTTCTTAACTGTACCTCGTCACAGCAATGCAGTCTGTGGGATAGAGCGTGTGGGCGCGCGAGAGTGGGCGCGTTCGGTGTTTACATGACAAAGAAATTACAAGGAAATTTTATGGCCCATCTCTTGTTTCGCATCATGTAGCGCCAGGCCCAAATCGGCAAACAAGACCAAATTACATTGTCGTGCTTGCAAGTGTGCGTTCGTATGTGTGTAAGTGCGCTAGCGCACCGAACACATTAGTCGGTCTCGTCATATGTGTGAACTCCGAGCCACCACCAACACGCTGGCACTACTGTGGGCGCTCCCTGCAATCGTTGTCGTTGCAACAACGACGACCACCACCACCACCACCACCACCGTGGTCAGCACACCAGAACCACCAGCAGAGCAATCGTGTGATTACGAACTGAGCAACATCGAATACATCATGTTGCATCGGTAATTCGCCTGCATCAACAAAGCGCACGGCATGCACGAACGCACGGGCGATACTCCCCTGTTTGCTCTCCCCCCGGTGACATTCTCCTGATCTCACTAGCTCAATCCATGGAGTAGCAGCTGCTTGTTCGAGTGAATTAGTCGAGATGGGGCTGTAAGCGCCATCGGGCAATTCACACGCCACGACGAACAAGCGTAGCTGTACTCACGCATTCGAATGGTCCATCCGTGCGCCGCCCACATACGCACACAAATGGGCTCGAGCGCCCTCCAATACGTGTGGAAGCAGATTAGGCACACACACACATGTACGCAAGCATGCACGGCCGAGCAAATATGTGAGTAGGTCGACTGATGACCGGGCTACTCTGAGCCTTTCCCAAGCATTGCTTTTCCGAGTATGCAGACTATCATTTCCCTTGGGGTCATGCTGCAACATGGTAAATAATCGTGAGTCAGACAATGCCATGGCTCAGCAGCTCAATCGCACACACAAAGACTGAGGCGCTGGCTGTTACGTGAATTTGACTGGGACTCACAGGATTTAAACGTACACGCCGTGCGGACGTAACCGGCAGGGCTGTCAGACGAACAAAGAGAAAATGGTCAGGTAGGTAGGTTGGCAGGGAGACCTTTCGAGAGCACACCGAGTGGATGTGACGGTGTGAGACATTCAGTGGCGGGTGAGCAGATGGACAAGCCACTGCAATTAGTACGTGAACTGAAAAGTCAGACGAGTCGGTGGTCTGGCTGATGGATGAGTGAGCCGAGCGGTGCAGACTCGGGGCATTGGTTGTCGTTACCAATCGATAAATACCGTTTGCCACACAAGGCAAGGTCCCGAGTTTTAAGGCCAGCAATAGCTCGCAACGGTATATCTGTCAAAGGCATTATAACCCTCGGAAAGTTATCAGTCCGGGTAGAAATTTCAAATATCCCATTTGGTCACAAACGACCTCATAAAGAGTGAAAACCAACCAGACAAGTGCTCCGTTATTTTAAATACACCGAACTGAACAAATACCATATAAACCCATTGGTTAATGGCCTTCGAGCCATCTCTTCCGGAATGTTTCGCGACCGCCTCAGAACCATAGCTCGTGTGGGTTGGTGTCGGCGAATCCGTAACGAGACAGTTAGAAAGCGTGTTTTCGGCTGTGTAACGGGTACTTCCATTGAAGAATGTGTCCAGCACCAGAAGCTGCGTTGGTTGGGACACGTGTTACGTATGCCGAACCATCGTCTGCCGAAGAGAGTACTGTTTTCCATGCCCAATTCGGAGTGGCGTAAACACAGAGGTGGCCAACGCTTGACTTGGCGGAGGAGTATGAAGGAGATCACGAAACGCTTGGGTGCTGTCGGTGCCACTCGCCTTCCAGGATGGGGACCGCGTGATCCTCACTGTGCCTGGTTGGAGACACTACAAGATATGACTGCCAACC